>NW_017257958.1:236601-242811 GCF_001594055.1 Mycetomoellerius zeteki
TATATATATATATATATTTGTATACTTACATTATGCAGGATGTTTCTCACATCGATCATCGCGGTTTTTGAGGTACTTTCGATGGATTGATAAAATGTTTTTAACAAAAGTTTATTGGTTTTTAGTAAAGAATTAATTGCGTAAGAAAAATTTCAAATTTGTTCATTTTTTAATTAAAAAATCAAAATCAAATCGTATTTTTTTTAATGAAACCATATATTTTTCTTACGGTATGTTTGTAGTACATAAAAAGATGAATTCAACAGTATAGCATGATGTATGATTTTAATAATTCGATTTCGAGATAATTCAACTTACTTCCAATATAATTCACGATCTGTCGTCGATGCTTGAAGCAGTGAAATCCAATCGTAAAAACATAACAATCTACTGAAAAGAAGAAGAACAACTTTGTGTTGTGAAAGGTGGTATGCAGTTTGAGTATTTATTTTAATAAATATATGTACTTGATGTGAAAACAACGTCGAATAACGTACTTCAGTCTTATGTACAATATGTTGGATATCTTTTTAAGTATTTCAATGACTACTATTTATATGTATGTTCCTATATGTATATTCCTAATGCGATCATGTTTGTTTATGTTTGAGTCTCACCGCTTTAGATATCAATGACAGGCTCTTGGATTATGTTACAAATGTTAATTGAATCACCTTGAGATCGAATAATCAAAATGATACAATGCTATATCGGTAAATTCGTTTTTTTTTTTATGTATTACAAGAATGTCGAAAGGAAAATATATCGTTTCATAAAAAAAAAAAACAATTAAACTTCAATTTTTTAATAAAAAATAAACTAATTTAAAAGGTTTCTTAATACGCAATTAATTTTTTATTAGGAGCCAATAAACTGTTAGAAACATTTTGTTATTAATTTACCGGAAGTATCTCAACAACCATGGCGATTCACAAAACACTGTATGTATAGGGTGTCCCGAATTTAATGGTTAAATTTCGAGAGCGTGTAAAGGATCGATAAGAAAAAAATCCTTCAGAGATCTCTCGTTTTTACTTTGTTTTGGAGAAAATTACAAAAAAAGACAAAACGTAATTTTCAATGCTTCTAATAAAAGCTTATAAATGTACAATAATGATTAATAAGGAGCATATAAGCTTGTTTTATAATATTTTATATTATTGAAGATGATCTAATATAAGATCGAAACGTCTAACAAATATAATTATTATGTATTATTATTAAATCGACGTTTTACACAAATAACGTTTCACATTGATATTCAGTGCAGGCTCATATGCTCCTGATTAATCATTAACGTAGTTTCCATTTTTATACTTATTTCTTATTTATTCACACATGTTTATTCACGTTGTCATTTGCTTAATGCAGATATTGTTCAAAATATTAGCCTCTTGCAGCAATACACGCATTGCATCTTGGACAGCTCGTGTTGCAGCCAAACACTCATTTGAGTCATCTCGTCAACGTAAAGACTCGCCGACCCGGCACTTTTCTGTCTGGAAATCGGCGCGCATACTCTCGCACTGCTTCTGAAGCGTTATCGCTCAAATCGTACACAAAAACAAACAATAATATTTTGCTTTGGAAATAATAATATTCCGAAAATTATGATTTGTTTTTTTTTTTATGATTTTCTCCAAAACAAAGCAAAAACGAGCATATCTTTAAAGACCTTTTTTTCTCAGTTTATCAATACCCTACACGCTCCTTTAGTTTGGCCATTTAAATTCTGGAACATTCTGTACAATTATACATGTACATATAAATAATTATTACATATATCTAATTAATATTATACATTACATTTTATGTATAGGTATATGCATGGTCTATATGTAGTAATATACAGGGTGTCCCAAACGTTACTAAATTATTTTACTTATACTATATATATAGTTATATATTATATTTATATTAAATAATATATATTATCTACTTTTGGAATCAAAATTATAGGATCAAACGTATTTACATGCTAAAAGCCTTCTAGCTTAATTCTTAATACAGACATTTACAGTATATAATGATTATCAGATATATTCCAATCACAAAAAATTATTACTGATTGTTTACATTAAGTATTTCATTTCGGTCAGCCTATGTTGACGAATAAATTTGAATATGACGAATAAGTTTGAATACAAAAATGTAACAATCAAGTTACAATTATGAATGGAAAGAAAGAAACAAAGTTAAGTTACAGTTACTGAAAAAAGTAACTCTAATTGTAACTTTATTATAAATAATGAATTACGATACTTTCTAACTCTGAAAGTAATTGTGTAGGATACTCAAGCTGCTTGCTTTAATCAAAAAATTAAAACCTTTTGTATAGCATTGCTCATTATATGCTTGAACGCCCTATATAATTATTTTGATAAATCTAAAGATTATGTTCAGATTTATATATCTAATTAAATTTTTACGTGGATTTTCAAAAAAGTTATTCTTTCCGTGTACATATACATAAATTTGTGCGAAATGTCCTAATATTGTCTGTATAGTAATAATAATTACACTTGAGCTACTATAAGCAACAATGGTCGGATGAGATCAAAACCTGCCGATTTTATTAGTGGTTATTAGCTCAACGGAAACAGTCTATTCTGACGCAATAGAAACGTAGAGAGAGAGGGGGAGAGATTGCTTCTGTCAAAACAGTTCCAATTACATATTGTGCATGCATGCCACAATGACTATGACTTCGAACCGGTTTGACGCGCACCTGTCGATGTGTTCCGGACGCGGACGTGTCCGGGAAGCGCCTCGAAGTCCAGGATAATTCAATTGTAGTCTTCTCCGCCATCCGGAAATCCATTTTATCGCGATAAATCGGTTATATCGATCGGTTGGTGCCTTAACAGGCCCTCCGTGTGCCTTGCGCGACGTCGCCTCGTTTCATTTTTCATTCTTTCACTTTTATTATTCGCATGTCCCAGGCGTCGTCGTGCGCACTTGGATGCACGTTAGATTCACTGGACGTTTTTTAGACGAGATCCATTGTTGGAAAATCGTATTTTGCGATTTTACAAGCGCTTAAAAAACTATATACTTGTTATAGACTAATATAAGTACCTATTGTATATTAAGTGATTGACCGGTAACAATATGGCTTCAAATTTTTTTTAGTCAATAGTCACGTAATACAAATTATGTTTGGATTAACGATATCTGTTAGCTGTTAGTGAAGCGCGATGGACTATTAAATAACCCACCTTGGAATCAAATAATTAATAAATCTCTGTCAAACAATTCAATTTTGTAATGTTTGCAAATTTGATTATACTTGTTAAAATATACGTAGTATTCATTCTTTTTATACGAGTTATGGCAATTTAGTTCCTTGAAATTAATTAGTGCCTTTTAATATCCATTAAATGGCTCTTACAAACCCAGTGTCGGTAGTTGTATTATAGATTTGGGCGTTAGCTCCGGTTAATAATACCTTTGAGACTGAAATTAAAATTCTTTGGGGATAGTTTGTTTGAGATTAGTCGCAAGGGGTACGATTTGATCTGTACGTTTCTTCGAAACTTTTCAAGGGACCCTTATTAATCTACAGAAGTTCCGATTACACCTGACATTTCTGTAACGGAAAAATCAAGGCCAAAAAGATAGACGTATACCTAAAAAGGGACACCTGTTCGCTCGTTCACGTTTGGTGCCAACAGCCAAAGTGTTCGTCGCGTGGAGAATACAGGTAGCAAAAATGTTTATGTGCGACCATAAATGCAGCCGTGCGAACGGCAAGCCCGTCCATTCGTACCCTTCTACGGTGTGCCGCCGCAATGCCGCACGGCGGCCTGCACTCTAATACAAGTCTCACACAATCCAAATCACCCCCTGCTGCGCGCGGGGGAGAGAGAGAGAGAGAGACATGTAATGTACCGCGGGGGCAATGGCATCGTGTACGATATGGCGAGCCACACCGTAATCTGTCGTTATGGTAACGCGGCCCACCACACGTAAGTCGCTTTTCTTTCTCCATTGTCCAGTCACTCGCCCATCTTTCTCTCGCATCTCTCTTTTTTCACTCCTACGTGTTTAATGCGATTATGTAAATGTTTTTCAATACTAGTTGCCGCGACAAAACATTGCGATGCCACTTTATATCATTTCCGAGCACAGCGCGGCAGAAGTTATACAAAATGGTTGTAATTGTCATAATTTAACTATAAAATTCTTAGTCATTTTCGATATCAACTCTATATCTTTTCGATAGAGTTATATAAATATTATTGTTAGAGGAAAGTCACCCCGATATACCGACGTACCACTTTGTTTTTGGAGAATATTTCTTAAGCAAAAGCTAAAAATAAAATTTTAGAAACATAAGGCTAGGTCCACAACCTTGCTTTAAGAGGCCGTAAGCCATAAGCTTTAAGTTGCAAGTGACGATATATCGACCACAGAATTTATGCTTTTAGGCCGTAAGAATTGGGTTTTGCTCAATTCGCTTAAGTCTAACGGTTAAAGCTTAAAGACTGCGCAAAAACAGTTTTACAGAAATTATTGTCACTTAATCTCTTTCGACTTATGACTCGAGGCTTCTTAAAGCAAGGTTGTGAATCTAGTCTAAATGCAAACTAGAAAATGTCTTGTATCAAATAATATAAGTTTTTTAATACTATTTGCAATTTTGCAAAATTAATTTATATTTAAAACCGTTATTATTATGAAAAAAATAAAAAAGAAGAAAGTAAAAATAAAACTGGTTTATAAAAGTATGTGTAAAACGATATCAGCTTCGATAGATCCGAGTGAGAGATTAACGAAACAGTGGCGATTTTCTAATTGTCTATTCTCGAATGAAAGAGATAATTGAGACTGTGTTAAATCGAGTATGTTACAAGCTTTGGTAAGCGAGCCAGAATCTTTAAACTGTTTGCTTTGTTTTGCGAGAAGTAGATGAACTCTGCTTCAAAGAAGTGTCTGGAATCGATAGTGCGTATAAAAACCCACTATTGGAATCCTCAGAGCCTTTCGGGTTTTTGATCATTTGTGTGTTTCCTAAAGCGAGAACAAACACAATTCTCGCCCTTAAAAGCGCTCTTCGATCCCGAAAGCAATTTAATGATGATTTCCGTTCCTTCCTCATTTACTTTTCATTCAGTTTTTTAAAATTCTTCCTCCGCGTTGATATTTAGGAAGATCGAATATGAAAGAAATGGTTTTGTTCATGTATCTAAAAATTTATAGTTAGATCTGAGAGAGAGAGAAATTAATTTCATTTGGATCATCAAAAGTAATTATGTAAAACATTCACGCTAGTTACTAGAATATGTTAAAACTGTTTGCAATATCAAACGCTTAAGGCTCCTGAGTAGTCACCACAGGCATATTGAATCGTGACGTCAGAAGCGAGAAATGACACGTTAATTTTTATTACATGCTATTTATAAATAAAGACAATTTGGATAAAACAAAATGATGAGATTGCTTTAAAACATTCGTGGAAGGAGCCTTAAGCATTTTATGTAATTATTTTGATAGTTGAACAAAATTATTTTCGGATTTATATCTGCAAGGACGATTTTGCTCAAGTATCTAAAAGTTCAGCTGAATGCAGATGAAAATAATTTTATTGGATTATCATAATAACATATTATTAAGAATGCTCATGCTGGTTGTCAGAATGTCAATTTTTTTGCATCATTGTTCATGCTTGAGATTTTATAATTATTTTGACAGTTGAATAAAATTATTTTCAGATCTATATCTAAAGCTAAATTTTTAGATACTTGAGCAAAATCATTCTTCTTTTTGTGTACGATCGAAGAAAGTGCGTTCGACGTTACGTATCTAATAATGTCTTTGGAACCGAGTTACGTGCCTGGATATATCATTATCCTTTTCTGCGAGGAAAACGTCAAAGGCAATAAGCAGTCCGTTCCAGTGTGTAATTTCCGAAAAGTATCGATTCCGCTTATTTCGATGTTGTGATTTATTTCATTCAACACGCGCGCAATTCGACGAGGAACGCGCGAAAGCAGGAAGACAAGAGGGAGTGAAGGAAGAGAGGGACTGCGACTGTAATAATAATCTTCGGTCATGCCTTCCCGTTCTTTCAAATGACCGTCTCCTCTCTCCCATCCTGCAGCCATGCTAAAAACCGCATTCCGTCGAGACTGCCCTACGTCTTTTTAATACTTCTCTCTTCTCTCTCTCTCTCTCTCTCTCTCTCTCTCTCTCTCTCTCTCTCTCTCT
>NW_017257958.1:242822-272094 GCF_001594055.1 Mycetomoellerius zeteki
CGCGGGATGCATCTGCTCCGTTGACGCTGCATTCATACTATATCTGATCGTTCTGATCTCCGAAGGAGCTTTCGTGCGCGACGCCCTGCCACGCTGCGTCATGGGAGAACGGGAAGTAAAATTGCGGGAGTGCTCGCCAGCGAGAGAGAAAGCATGAGCAATCCAATCTGTACCGGACGATAATTATCCTCAGTGAACGCGACGAAATTACGACCGGAGATGTTCCGTAAAGTTTTGCGTGTTATTCTGTGAGAATAAAATAACAATTAACGTACATGTGCATATGGCGCGGAATAAACGAAGGGGACAGTTTTCGATCAGATCGCCACTTAATTCGTGAATTCTAAACGGTACGTTATATCCGTAGTGTATATATTATGTATTTTATTGGTTTTTTATTGTTTCTTCATCGGGTTTATAATGGTCGTATAATGAAAATTACTTACCAACTCGATTCTGTTACTTCGTGTATTCTTAGTTCATACTTACCTATACTACATACAACGAAACATAGGGAAGTGTCCGCCTCCGATTTTAATGAGTTTTTAATATGTTGTAGTCTAGACCCAAATAGGGCTCATTTTCTTTTGTACATGTCCATACGCACTTTTAAATGGTAAAATACACATTTGGTTATCATGTGTGGTATTAGTTCCTTTTGAAGCAAGTAGCATTGAAACTATGTAAGAGATGGAAAAAATTTTTCAATAAAAATTGAATGGTTTTAAGAGTACTTTATAATAACGATTTAAACAGTTAACTTGTATAGTCGTTACCTTTACAATTGTTGCCGCTGTTTTTCAGCGAAAAAGTGAAAAGGAAACTTTGAAATAAAAAAATTGTTTAAATCGTTATTATAAAGTACTCTTAAAACCATTCAATTTTTATTGAAAAATTTATATGTAGAATAAATTTATATGAATAAATAAATAAATTTATATGTAGAATAAATTTATATGTAGAATTAATTCACATATACAAAATAGTTTATTATATATAGTCGAATAAAACATTTTATACTCGTTTTATAGTTATTGCGAAATATATAGTTTCTTCAACCATGTATGTGTATATAAATTCTACATATAAAACTTGTATATTTATCACTTTATATTTAGGAGAAACTAGAGATACAGTAGACTATAATAGGGATAGGTAGACTAACCGAATGTACGTTAAAAGTTTATTCTTTCCTTGTAGTCCAAGATGTTCCGATTGTACAATTTTCTAAACGATACATTATTCCGGCCTTTTATTTCCAAGCGAAAATGTCACTGCGATCGAGCAGTTTAATCAGTCCGTGAGGCAATTCGCACCACAGCTCGCGCACGATGGAAATCAACCGAGCGCCTCGTGGAATAATCAGGAAGCTATTATAACGGCTAGTCGAAGCGGCTAAGTGTCTCATTCGTTCGTTCGATCGTACAGCCCTTTTTCACCCCGACAAGCTTTACCCATCCGGATCGGAAATTATATACGAAGCACCACGAAAGACAATCGATTTTATAACAAAATTGTGAACATATGAAAGAGGGATGAGAGATACAGTTGCGGCTAATGACACAAACGGAGATATTTTCCACTACGTTGACTGATACTTATCTTCCATAGGACACGCGACGGAGCACGTAGAATGAAAATTAAAAATTTAAATGTGACACAGGAAATTTCGGCTCTATAACGGAACGTATGATTTACGAGCGGATAAAAACCGACTGATAATTTTTTGAATTTTTAGAACTCTTGTTGCATAATACATATATCTATATATTGCGTTACGCATAATGGGATCGACCATCGGGAAACTGTGCAATGTCACGCACTAGAAAACTATTGTTTTATCTTTAATTTGTATATGGAACTTTTAATTTGGACTTTTAACCAGGAATTTTTAATCTGAATATAAAATTTTATTTTTTTGTTCTTAGAAAATGACCGTTATCGAAAAAACATTTTTGAAAAAAACATTTTTAGGCTAGTTGTTCTTCGTGAGGAAGAATCGAAATGATATTCTACGAACATCATGCAATGGCCTTTTTACGTATCGTGCAAGAGAAAAACTGTTTGGTATTTGTAACCATAATTACATATTACTATAATTATGATTATGACTACTATAGTAATATTAGTAATAATAACTATAATTATACATATTTTGGCGTTCCAATATTCACTGCCAGTATTGAAAATCTCCATAATGTATATTATAGATTTTCGCTACTGGCAGCGAATATCGGAACGCAGCCAAAATATATATAATAACTATAATTATGATAACGTGTAATTATAGTCACAAATACAAAAAATTTTTATGATTTTCTGTTTCTAATATTGTAATTCAATATCAATATCTATCAATGTAGATCAACTTTAATCTCGATTTAATTTACTCTACGTTATATTTTTGAAATTCTTGAAATTAAAAAAACATAGAAGTAAGCTAAATCGAGATTAAAGGGTTAATCTGCATTCGTACAAACAGACAAATATAGTACCGGAGTCATGAACCTTAGAAACAAAGGGTTTATATATATACTTGATTTACGAAGGTATACGTTACAATATGAAGCCATTTGTAGGCAATCTCGTAGGCAACGTAGCGCAGCGTGACATTGGGCGCGTTCAAGTTGACAAAGCGGCTAACCTGCTCGCCAAGCAAATGAACATAATTGGTTGTTACTTATAGATCCAACCAATCATATTCAATCGCTCGGTAAGCACGCCTAGCCGCTTTGCCGTCTTGAACTCGCCCAACGTACGTGTGTTGATTACACGTTACGATGATTCGCCGTCATTGTATCGTGAGAGCGACAGCGTTGTAACAATAACTCCTTTACTCTCCACCCACACACCCTTGCGAATATCGTAATATTCGTGAGAATTTTCCGGTCGAACCCGCTTTTCCTCTTGTACGAAGGGAGCGCCGTCTTTAAGCCTTTACATCCGCGATTAAATTCGAAATTGAAGACGATTGAATCGACCTTATAAATACCTTTTTTTGCTTCAACATCATTATCGCGATTGACAGCCCGATCAATTTTCCTTTCGGAGCACGTTCCAAGGACTGCGACTGATAAAATGCAATCTAATAGCTGGAATCATTTATCGCTGTTCGAAACGCTTAACAAGATATACATCGGATATCTATTTCTACAAAAAATACTCGTACAGCCTTTACTGTTCTTTTTTATAAAGTTTTTTTTTATCGCATAATAGAATATGAAAGTGAGATACAACATGAATTAGATGATTCCATCATATGACCTGGCTCTTTCCCCGACTGAAGAATGTGAAATTTTCACTTTCTCGTTCCTTCGCGCGATTATTAATTAAATCGCGTGTTATTAATTTAAATACGTATATACGCATACGCCAATCTTATTCAATCCATATTCGGTTATCTCGACGCTTGCGTAAATCCGTAAATTATGCTTGCAATCGGGCAGTCGCGTGATTTTTATCAATTCCAAAGGCCGTGGCGAGTGGTTGCGCTCGTCGTTGGTGAAAGTGCGCGTTAGGCGGCAATCTCGTCGAGAGAGACTTTTCGAGGCTCGGAAATACATGAATGAACGCGCATACGCGCGTCACGCGACATGTACCGTTGCTCGGTTGAAGACCGGGGACGGCCCGGTGTGCTTGTTTCAAGGATCTCAGAAGATTATCAGCGAGAAATCGCTTTTTCACGAGAGAACCCGAACGGTGAACACATTAATGACGAGAAAAACGAGAAAACCGAATGGATGAAGCGTTCCTTAAGATGTGCCTCCACTCCAAAACGAAAACTGCGGATCGTTAAGGATCAGGCTGCGATATACATATACATAGTGATGCTTAAGCAAGAAGGAGCGCGAGAGAATATTTATGAGGTCGATTCATTCGGACTTAATTCGTCGACCATAAAAAATTAAGTAGTAAGTTGAATTAATAACAAAAATTTGAATGGTTTGAGACACGTAAAATTTGTTAAGTTTGACACAAATTTTCCAGTTGTATATAAATTATGTTTTTTGGCTATTATTTTTTTCAAATATTATTTATACTAATAATATTAAAAAAACGACGCTCAATTGAGTAAAATCAAATTTGTATAATAGAAAAGGGCTAAGAGCAACAGGTTTGTTTTTAGTGTAAGGACGATTAAATAGTACGATTAAATAGTAGCAATTAAGAACTTGATGTTACTCTTAGCCCTTTTCTATTATACAAATCATTTACAGATTTATACTGTAGAAAAGAGAAAAGTTCTTGCGACTATAATTACATGGTAATTTACCATATTTATAGTTATAATATTAGTAACAATAATTATATACGGTTCAATAAATATATACAGGGTGTACAAAAGTCCCGGACGCTTCAAATATCTTGAAAAATAAGCGTTTCTGGAAAAAATGTTTAAAGCTGTAGGGCTGAAAGAAATTAAACGGTGACATTTATTTGAATTTTGGATGACTTTGAAAAGCCCTGTCAAAGTTAACATAAAAATCTCAAATGGAAACTCCTATTTTTTGTGTTACATATTCTTGTAGTTGAAGTCGACACGTTTTCAAAATACTATAATAAAGTATTTTTCTAATTAGTACTTAACAAATTACAAGGCTTGAAAGTTATAGTTATACCAGTACCATTGGCATTATATCGTTACCTTAGATGTATCGCATAGAGGTTGCCGATCGTATATTTATACATCGTGTGTGAGTGCGCGCGTGCAACTTTCAAGTATCGTAACTCGTAGTATTGATTAGAAAAATACTTTATTATAATGTATAGTTGACACTGAAAATAACTAAATATATATATGTATTTCTCGATAGAACTAAACATAAATATAATTTTTATTACTAACATTGTAATAGTGATAACCATATTATGATAGCATAATATAATATGATATCATAAATTAATTGAGGTATACCATGTAATTATAGTTATTAAAAACTTTTCTCTTAATGTAGAATCATATTTCTTAATTACTTTTCTAGCGCAGACTAGCACGTTAGTTGCTAGTGAAAAAATTGTGTAAACCTCACTTCATGTTAATATGAGATTGACAATGAAAATCGATCTTATCGTTCACCGCGGATGATTTATTTCCATGGAACTTTCACTCACCGCGAGATTCACTTTCTTCTCGTGAGGACTCGCGAGCCTAGGATAATCCATCGAGAAGCGAACTCCGTTGCGGAGTTCTCGATAGAGTTCTTATTCTTACAAGAGTCTGAACATCGTTGTCGGTCAGTGGCCATGTATGGATTCGAATCAAAAGTTTACAGCCATAAGGCACGGAATATTCAAATACTATTAAAACAGATACAAACTAAATATTTATTTATTTTTCTTAGGCTGCTAGTTTTCGGACCTATATTATTTATCCACACAGTCCGTATTTCGTTTTCTTTGGGAAAATTACACATTTTAAATCCTTGTGTAGATAAATTTCCGCAAACTTCGACTATACATTTAGGCATGTCAATACTACAGTCTAGATTACAGAAACTAGATTAACGTAATCTACACATAGGTACGTCAAAAAATTGTATTCATTGGCACAAATTTCATTATGCATTTTCTATGCATTTTTAAAAGATGTTAATCCCTATGAAACACAAACTTCTCTTTTAACACCCTTCGTAAACTTTATAAACTATACAACTTGGCAAATATGCTTATTGTTATTCTGCTGATCACTTTCACATTATCATAATCTGGAAAACTTCTGGTTTCAACCCAAACATAGCGAAGCCAATCAAAAGTCAGACATATACGGTGTTTAGAGTTTTAATAGGGACTCTAGACTTATAGATTCGTCGTTGCATTCCATACCATCGTGCTGATTTACAGGAACACACGGTGTTTAGAGCGAGCACGTTCTCGGAGAGACAAGGCCGTTTTTGCTCGGGGAATGTACATATGTAATGAAACGCGCTGAGTTTTTCCAATGCTCGTCGGGACGTGCTTGTGCACGCGATAATATAATTGCAATTATAATGTACCCGCAACGCCATTAATGACGGTCGCATTAGCATGCACGCGGACGGGATAGGTTCGCCTTGAGATATCTCCGTGACGTAGTTTGCGAGATGTTAAACACGTGCGGTATTCGCGGTGCGTCGCGTTGCGTGTCTGCTGTGCGTAGCGGCTATTACAAGATGAGTTCCGGATTTGTCGTCTCGCACCTTCAGTTGTTCTATCGAAAAAGCTGACAGGACATGAAAATCGTTGAAAGCCATCAGCCCCTGTATTCAGTAACTCGTTATGCAGTCGTAATGTGTTCATAACGACAATCGCGCAGCTTTTTTACTATGTAAAATATCTGCGCAACTGTCATTATGAACACACATGTATAACGATTGCATAACGAGTTACAGAATACAGGGACAGCAGCGGAATTCTGTAACTCGTTATGCAATCGTTATGTGTTCATAATGACAGTTGCGCAGATGTTTATATAGTAAAAAAAACTCCGCAACTATCATTATCAACACATAACGACTGCATAACGAGTTAGAGAATACAGGGATTAGGATGTAAAAATCATCCCAGTAGATGCACCTAGAAAAAACAATGATTGTAATTACTATAATTTAAATATGTATAATTTATAGTCATCTTCAGTGCCAACTACATATTTTTTTATAGGACTATAAATATAATTATTATTACTATAACATTATAACAATAATAACTATGAAAATGGAATTCCTAATTGTAATTATTTTATCATGCAATTATAGTCACAAAATACCAAATACGTCGTTACAAAAAACGACGTACATGTATTATGTAAGCCATTTACATGTAAGGCCAAAGTGGATAATTCTATTTTTGAATTTAAAAAAATTTTAATGCCAACTCTTGATTGATACTTTGGCTCTAAAATATTTTAAGATTCAAAAAGTGAAATTAATCACGACATTGTATGTCCCGCTATGAATATTTACGAAAAACTAAGAATTTCTAAGACAAACAAACCTCACTCTACATCCTACTACAAATATCTAGGAAAAATTAAGGACTTCTAAAATCTTGTCTCAATCTATGTAGTTTTTCTGTACTTTTTTTGTTAACATTTTTTTTTCGCCATTTTTATATATATACTCTATTATATTTAATTTAAATTATTTTTTACTATTCAACCTAAATTTGTTTCACACGAATTGTTTCGATCACCACTAAAAATTCAAGCTTGAAATAAGCCTCTATTTCTTGATTGTTGTTCACATCGCGGTCTAATATGATACTTTAATATTGTTAAATTTGTTATTCTTATAGATACAGTCGATTATAATAAGCACGCACACAGACACTTGCTCAAAACTATCCGTTTATAATTTTTTTAATGTTATGTGATGCTACTACGGCACGCCATCTTATGGCCACGTATTATTACATTCTGCATTCTGTCATATATGTATCAACTACGTGTTTGATACATATCCATACATTTAAATATGCACAATATACCTTCTACTTATTACATACGTATCATATACGTATTTCGACTTGGATATGCACAATATACCTGCTACATATTACATACGTATTATATACGTATTTCGACTTGAATATGCATATTATATCTGCTACATACGTATTAAGTACGACTTGGATATTTCATATCCATTGTGTTAATTACGTATTTAATACGTACATTATATTTGATATGAAATGAAACGCAATGTACATGCAATATAGATACTTAATTTAAGTATTTAATATGTATTTGCGATGAAAGGTGTTGTGCGGGATGTATTCACTTTTGAAAGTTGATACGACAAGATGATTGTGATAGAAGCATTTAGTCATGCTATTGCAATTGGCCGTTCTTCATATTGTAATACTGTCTGTTATTTGAGAAGAAATTGGAAACTCTGCAGTTTATTGTTATAACGATTTATTATTAGAAGAGAGAAGTAACGTTTTTTATCTCCACAGACTTTGAATTAATTTTTGACGAATTTGTGCAACTTTTACCGTGTATTAATATTCAAGATTTTAATAACTATTCTTATTGCGATATTTTCTGTTAGTTTGGGTGTATATTTTATTGTTTCTTAACATTGAGAGAATAACCCAAAGTTGAATAATAACCTAAGTTGAATAACCCACGTTTGTTCGATTTCTGTATTTGAATTATACGATTTATTAAATATTATCTGCATTCAACACCTAGCTTCGACTCATAACGAGTATTTATTTTTAAAAATTTTAGCTAAATACATATATATATATATGTATCTATTTTTCTTTCGTGTGCATTGAAATAAATTGGTAGCTTAATTCGTGCTTATAATATCGTAATTTGTATTCGTCAGAATAGATTTATGAAATGTGTCGAGAACTCTCTCTCTCTCTCTCTCTGTGGTAAATTAATAAACAGCTGTAAGCCCCTTGATCGATTCGTGAAATAAATATTACAGATAATGTTCATTTCACTGGACATCTAGGACACGCGTACTAAATCGAATTGTTATTGAAGGACAATCAGGAAACGAGCATATTTTGGCGCATGTCGCGAACGCGTTCTCGTACGAAAAATCTAATTTATTTCGACGTGCAGGGAGAAACTTATGTGATCTCTAGCTTCACAAATATTGAGATCGCCGGGGGGGGGGGGCGCGAGAAAAACGACGCCGGGAGCAAAGGGAGATAGTTGGCGCTTATGTTAGTGAGGTCGACGTAAAGGCAAGTTTTTACGATTGCAACGTAGGGAGAAAGAGCTTCTGCACGATTCGGGCTCGATCTCGCGCAGCGCAGCGCAGCGGCGGTGACCCACTGACCTGGAACCCTGGCATCTCGCGCTATCGGTTGATCCAATTTTCCCGCGTGTCGTTGACTTGTTCCTGCGTCAGGACGCGCCGTAGGGATGCGTTCGTCCCTGGTAGTCATCGATTTCCAGGAATGGGAGCTGCGCCCCGATGAGCCGCGCGCCGAATCGCGCGTTCTCGATTCTCCTTTGGTTCTCTAAGATCACACGTACGTCTCTCCTCTCTCTCTCTCTCTCTCTCTCTCTCTCTCTCTCTCTCTCTCTCTTCTTGTCTCTCTTTTGGCTCCGCGACTCACCGTGACTTCCCCCGAATGTATGTACCATGTTCGTCGCGTCGAGGATTGTGAGGTCGAGGAAACTACGCGGGATCCTCCCGCTGGACCAGCAGCAGCAGCAGCGGCGGTGGCGGCGGTGGCGGTGGCAACAGCAGCAGCAGCAGCAGTAGCTCGCAGTCGATACCGCTGCTGCGTCGAGGAAACACGAGACGCGCGCGACGGACAGGGGGAAGATAAACCGAACTCTCATAACATAGAGAGTAATGAGAACCGTGCTCTGGATATTCGATATCGGATTGCTTGATCAAGCCTCTCCCGTGGTTCCGCGTTACTGATCTTCGCTCAACTCGCGGACAACCGAACCCGAAGTAGAGTCATAAGTGGCTGTCGATGATTAATACTTATCAGACGCGAAATGAAGACGTTTACTCGTCCTATTCGTTTCATCGTGAGAGTAAATTTGCAGTGATATAAGACAGGGAGAAGGGATATTACACAAGTGTCGGAGCGTGGTAAGATCTTGATAATAAAAAGGGCAGAATATCGCGGATAGAGTAAGAAGAACGCAATGGTAGAAATAACGGCGATGATCGCAATGCGTTTGTGAAATCATAAAATATATATATATATATATATATATATATATAGAATTTATTACTCTTCAGCATTACATAGCCAAGAAGAGGACTTGGTTTACAATAGATTCTTACCTCCTTCATCCTTCCATACTTCATACGCGCTCTTATTTAACTATTTTTATTATTTAATTTATTTAACTATTTATTTTTACTTTCTATCTCTATCCTTATTCATTGCCACTTTGCGATTGTTACATATTTACATCACCTTACACCTATCTAAGTTAGTCTTATATTATCTTATGTTCTTATCTATGTTCTTGCACTACTTATTTTATTATCTATTTTCTATAGCCTATATCCTATTTCACAGCCGTATCTTTTCACAGCCTTTCACAGCCTTTCACAGCCTTTCTTATCCTACGCAATATTTATCCCTATCCTAATACTCCCTATCTCTCTCTTCCCTTTTCCTTCTCGGTATTATTTCTTTATCTTTCCATAATTTCTTTATTATCTTATCCTTACAATCGTCCAATTCCTCCCCCATAACCTATCTATAACTTTTTCTTTCGCTTCCCCTAATTCCTTAAATCTCCCACTCACTTCTTCGCATTCCTCTACATAGTGTACTATATTATCTCTACCTTTTCCACAGAATACACACTTCGTTTTATCTTCGTCTCCTGCTAACCAATATTTGTTTGCCTTCTCCATATTTCCACACTTCAGCCTCGCTAACGTCCTTACCTCATCTCCTTTCCTTATTAATTCCAATCTTTCTTCTTTCAAATAAATCGTTCCTCTTTCCTTATCTCTAATCTCTTTATATTTCTCATTATACCGGGTCTTTTCCAATCTATTCTCCCATTGAATCTGCACATCCCTTTCCCTATTAATTAACTCTTTCTCCAAACTAACCGATCCATTCTCCATTACTTCCGGGACTTCTATTCCTCACCCGTTCCTATTATAACATCTTTCTCTCTCCCGTATCTATCTTCCCATCGATATCCCTCTTTTTCCTCCCAGCATTCTCCTACTAATCTTCCTGTTAACCCTTTCTTTATCTTTTCTTCGTATCTTCTCGCTCTTATACCCCATCCCACCCTCATTTTGTCCATCGCTAATTCCCTCATTATCAAATATCTAGGTGTGCAAAATTATCCTATGCATTACCCTATTCTCTGCTTCGCCTTCATTTGCTCCGCTTCTCCTATCTCCACACTTTATTCTCCTACTATTTCTATCTACTTTACTTACTAATATTATTCGCTAATCGCATAAAAGTCGCACAGCACACGCTACACGCATACGTACACTCACGCGCCCTCTAACCAAGTCCATGTAGTGAATACCGAAACAAAGCTGACTCTCTCTCGAGTAGATTTAAGATTTGGAAACACAGAAAAGAATTTCTTTCAATACAGCGGCGTAATAACATTATATCGTTGCGTTTAGAATTTTAGAGAAAAAAAAACAATTATGAAAGTAATAGCTATACAAACTTTAGTAATTATTTGCGATAGGGTCTTTTTTGAATTTTTATGTTTTTTTTCTTGCTTTTCGTGAAATTAAAAATCTTTGTTGCGACTTAAACAGTGATAATCAACCAGAGGGGTCCAAAAATGTGTAACCTGCTTATTTTTTTTTTTTTAATTTATTTACCAGCATAACTCTTCCAACTTTTAAAAGAGCCGATTTCACTTCTAAATACAACTAATACCTATAGTAATTTATGCCTATTTCACTGCGTCATTGTGATTTAACTTATTACCGAGATTATTAAATCTTTACTAAATAGATGAATTTATTATACTATATGCTAAAAATAATCGAAACTGAAAAGATTGGACAGATCCTAACACAAGGTACTGAATTATCACATAAATTCTCCGCTTTAAAAACACAAAATTACATAAGAAAATAGTTTGTGTTCTTGGAGAAGATAGAATCCTTAAAATTTCATCGTTTGTTGTTTCAATTTCCGACATATTGTTGAAATAACGTGCACGATAAAGTGATACCTTTATTGCCTGCGATTACGATCCTCACAAGGTACGAAGAGAGCCGTGGGATCTCGGGGAGCACTTTGACCTGCGACGGAGTCACGTTCATTATGACTGTAAAACAGTCAAGGACGTTTCCAGATTGCCGGAATTGTTTTAATTTACGTGCCAATGTCTACGGAAAAAATAACATCCTCGAGAACGATTGGCAACAGGCTCCCTGTTCTAATTCGGACAATTCTCTTCGCTTCGTTTTCCGCCCACGCCACGCGACGACACGCTCACGTTTGCACGCTCGCCTACATTAATTAACCAGGCGTTAGCCGTTTATCTGTCACAAAATCAGTTTCGTATCGAAGTACACTTGGAGTGCGAGTGCGACAATGTACTCGTAGACTTAATGCACTCTTTTCGCACCTCGTTATTAATCGCGCTTTAATAGCGCGAGCTCTAGTTGCAATTCGCAGATCCTTTACTTTTTTTTACTTTTATCATTTTTCTTTCCCTTCTTCGTTATACTTCAAAACTATGGTGTTAATATAAAAATGTTTTATTAGTTGCCATGAATTTTTAATTAAATTGTGTTTATAAGGCGTTTTGAATTTGCAAGTCACTTATTTCATAAATGTGTTCATTGAATCAATTTGAAGTTTTTTTTTCTCTACTTGAAATGTCGAGAGAAATCGTTATTTAGTTGATTTGTTACATTAAAAATATTTTTATATATAATTTATAATTATAATAAAGATATTCAAGGTATTTTTAAGATATTTTTTCTATTTATATCTTTATCTATAATTTATAATTTCTCTTCGAAATAAAAGAAAATTACTTCAAGTTAAAAAAAGAATAGAAAATTTACACATTTGACGTTTTGAATTCTTTAAAATTTAGCTTCTAAAAAATCTTAAATCCTATATGTACCTATAATCAATGAACGTGATGATTTGTTGCAGGTGCAGTTGAGAAATAATTACCGAAAATGAGTTGCATGTCGCAGTGCGCCAAGTACTTTCTCTGCTTCTTCAACTTTATTTTCTTTGTAAGTATACAAGTTTTCACTAATTTAGGAATCGAAACCTACATTCCCTATGTTTGCGAACCTAATCGTAATTCAGCAGTATTGCAATTAGCAACAATTCGTTTATTTCCTCGCAAATCTTCACTTTGAAATTATCGAAACATTTCTCACTCATTTTATATGCGTTTAATTTAGCCAATTATACGCGTAGTATCAAAGAGTTAAGAAGGATTAATCCGTCAAAGAAATTCGCAAACTTTCTCGGTGAAGTGTATAGTTGAATTACACGAAATCTTCTCTCATAAAATAATCTCTCGATTCATACCGTTAGAACTTTTGATTTTTTCAAATGTATTACTAATATATCACAGGAATGAACGCTAGAATAAGATCGTTTTGCAAGGCACCGTTGTGCTCTATAATACAGATTGACGAAATGTGTCGAAAGCTTCTTTAGTTATCTTCAGCAAGCGAAGATATAATGTAATGTTCAATCCGTATGATGTTTATTTCTCAAAGCGTCTTGTGACAGTCGATATCAAGATTTACGTAGTGTGTAATTAGAGATGAAAATGACCAAATTTTATGATAATTTACTCGGTAATTTACCGTAAATTAGTCAGTAATTTATGAAGGTTGATAAAATGGTAATTTAAAAAAATTATAAAAATAAAGTAATTTGATATAAGAGTACATTTAGTCATTAAGTTAAAAAGTTTAAAACACTTTATTTAATTTAAATTTTTTATTTTGATACTACTTATTGATATAATAATTAAGAAACTATATAGGTACGTAGTAACTAGAGAAACTTTAAATAAATTATTAAAATTTTGAAAACAAAAAGTGTAACAGGTACAATAGTCTTAAACTATATTTTCAATACCTTATAAAATTAAATGATAGAAATAGAAGAAAAAATATATCGTAGTGTAACTTTTCAAATTACGTGATTTTAAAAAATCACGTACTGATTTGGAACAATCCATTGCGTGATTTACATGTTTTAATTGCATGATTTCGTTATGTAACTTTGTGACGTAATTTTTTTCAATAGGGTACGTTTAGATTTAGTCAATAGCCCTGTTATTCCATCAGCGATTCCTATTAGGAATATTGAATGATTGTATAATTTTATACAATACATAAGTACGAAAATACAGTCTATTTGTGTATAAAACTATAAGAAACAACAAATTTTACCAAAATTACCAATAAATTACCATTTTACCGTAATTTTACATCTCTATGTGTAATCCTTGAATCAGAAAGAGAACTACTCGATACATTTCATAAATTCAATCTATCGAACACAAGTGACGGGTACGCAAGAGAGAATTGACCTATTTTAGTTTATACTTATAGAAAACTCACATTTCTCTCTTCTGTAAAGTGTGTACGATTTTGCTCAAGTATATAAAAATTTGGGCAGACACAGAGCTGAAAATAATTGTGTTAAACCATCAAAATAATTATGTATAGAAAATTCAAATATGATAAGCAATGTTGTAAAAAGTTTTGATATTCTAGCAACCAGCTTGAACGTTTTATTCCGCGTATCAAGGATTTCTTTGTAGAAAGGAGATTATCAATTCTGTTATCATGTAAATAGTAATTTTTTGCATTAAATTATTTTTTTAATTATTTTAAAGCTTAGAATGTCTCTCTCGTTCCAGATTTTGAATGGGAAAAATATTAGGTTTTGTCACACATAATTTTTAATCATAAATTTCGGAAAGGAGAGGGAGTTGAACTTCTCAATTCCTCCCTGGATACGCCTATGCATCGTACATAATTATTTTAATGATCCAACAAAATTATTTTCAGATCTGTATCTAACTACTAATTTTTTCAATATTTCAACAAAATCGTGTTCTTTCCGTGTAGGGGATTGCTCCAAGAGCAATTTTAAAGAAGGCTGATCGAACACAAAACTTGTAGGAAAGACGACATACGAAGTGAAATTTGTTTTTGCAAAAATCGCAGGCAGGAATCGCCTGCCTGCCTCGCCATCGAAGCATGAGCGTTAAGACCTCTCTGTCTTCTTTGGTAGCCTTGAGGTCCACGAAGCAGAACGGAAACCTACACATTAAAACCTCGTGTTTTTACAGATCGCCGGAGGAGCAGCATTGACTGTCGGTATCTGGCTTTTCGCTGACAGAACCTCGTTCACCAATCTCATCGCGAAACTCGATCAATCCGACTTGCTGGTAAGATGAAAATAGATTAATTAATTATTTCAGACGTAGATCTGCATTATAGCGACGTTGCTGGAAAGGGAGGGAAGGGGATCCAGATTGCACGCACTTGTCCCCAGACATTTCTTCTACCTTGTTTTTCGAGGAAGTCATTAATTGACATTGCGCGCGGCCACTTGCTCGCGTGATCGTGGTGTACAAGTGGCGAATTGGCCGAGTACCAAATATCCAATGAAACGAACACTGTACGAACGTTGCAGAGAACGGCGTATCCATGCCGTGCACGACGTGCAGCGAAGTTTGATAAATTTAACTTTCAAATCAATCTTAATTCTTACCTTCGCGAGTTTGAACAAAAGCAGGATAAGTACTTTCGATACTTTAAACGAGCTGGACAATTCCTCGCGAAAATACCGGTTTGCAAACGAGTTCCGCTGTGCTAAAATCCTGTTGCAGCAATCCACGAGCATTTCCCACTGCTTTGTTAAATGTGCGACGATTTTCATCACCGAATTCTGACAAATTTTAAGCTGGAGATATTTATTATTTAACTCGACATCTCTCTCTTGACGTATTGACAGTTCTTCGATGAAATGTTGTCTTCGCGTGAACGCGATTGACTCTTATTGGATCCGTCGGAGTCTCAGCTTGATCCCATATTAAATTTCATTTAGGGTTACCATATCAACATTTTCAAACACCTCTTTTTAGGGTGTTCAAAATAATTATGAACATAATTATGCGCTACCCTGCGCGGCAGTATTATTATTCCAAATCTACAATACATGTGGTTTCAATTAATATTAATACGCAATTTTTTTACTGATGTGCAATTGCAAAGTAAAAACCTATAATGTAAACTATTTTTCATTAATGTGAATTCTTTAATACATTTTATATTTATGTATTTAATTATTTTATTGATATTTTAAAAATACCACTAAAAACACACGTAGGAACAATTCTAAAAATCTATAATAAAACTTTTTATTTTAAATAAAAACATTTTGTATTTATTTTTTTTTCAAGCCAAAGTGTTCTTTGATCTAATTGTATGTAAATGCCAATAAAATAATTAGTTATGAAATATCTAATCAAATGACTGTTCTGACCTATTTTAATCTCGCATATCCGGGCTTGCAAGCGAAATGTCCGGGATTATTGGCTTGTAAGTTCTAGTTTACTTTGCAATTGCACATCAGTAAAAAAATTGCGTATTAATATTAATTGAAACCACATGTATTGTAGATTTGGAATAATAATACTGCCGCGCAGGGTAGCGCATAATTATGCTCATAATTATTTTGAACACCCTAAAAAGAGGATGGCATCCGGGGAAGGAGGACAAATGGCAACTCTCTAGTCCCATTTGAAATAATTTTTTATAACGTTTCAATTGAAATGTTTTTAAATTTGTGTGATATCGTTTTCTATATTAAAGCATAATTAATTGCGCTTTTTATCAATTCTATCTGCATAGGCTGCCGATTTTATTGCTATTTCTCGAGATTTATTGTCGAAAGAATTTCATGGCAGAGACGTCCTATCCCCTCCTCGTCAGAGATACATTAGAAGAAAAATGACTTGCTCGTATCCTTACAGAGTCGGCTATTCATACTGTGAGTTTCTCTTGCGTAATCGTGCTAATTACGTCGTAAGTCGTTTGTTACGCAATTAGCGGTAGGTGTAACGAGGAAGTTCGATTTGAACCAAATTGAGTTTGTTATCGATTCTCGTGCGATTATCATATTTATCATATCAGTAGAAAAGCTCTCTTTTCTTTTATACGTTTAATTTGTAGGTAAAACGTATAAAAAATACTTTTTACTTTCGACTCCTTATGCCCCGTTCTGTCGATGAATCTTTTCGTTAATATTAAAAAATTAATTCAATTGTTAACATTGTTGTTATTAAATCTAATTCGGTTTGCGTTAACATGCCTCGCATTGTACGAGCACGTGCGAAATGCAGATTTGTAACGAGAAACGCGTGACGCGTATTATACCGTACCATTGTTTCTAACACATGAATACGTCGGTGTCACTATCGCACGTACGTGATTTTTCTATTATATGTTACCGTGTCGTCGAATCGATAATGTAAACGCGCATATTCTTCTTTCGGATTTCCATTTTAACACTAACGTTCGCGTAAGAGGTTCCCGCCAGACACATAAAAATAAAATAAAACACATTCTTTTGTAATTTTTTTTATTTTAGCAATATAACTACAATAATTTGGTCTTTTTGACTATAAAATAATAAAAATATCTGTTACAGATTAATGCATTGCTTAGAAAACTTATAATTTTTTCTCATTAAAAATCCCCTTTTAACTTTTATTACAGCCTTACGTATTTGGACGTTCTGTTATTTAATTTTTCAAGCGTATTTAATAATATTTTTCTTTGTGAACTTTTTCTATCCGTTTTTTTATCATCCATGGAGATTTTTTGATGAAAAAAGTAAGTTTTCTAGGAAACATACCATGAAAGATACTTTTGTTATTTTATGGTTTAAAATAATAAAATTATCGCTAAAATAAAAAAATTACGCAAAAATATTTTGTTTTGTTTTTAAAGCTGTCCGGGAATTTATGAATGGTAATGTATAAATTCGTTGAAATTTACCAGATAAACGTTCAATCCTCCAAAAGCTCCGACAAAGCTTTGAAATCTAATAAGTGGAATGTGTGTAGGAACTAGATCAGCTTAAAGATAAACATCCATTTCTTTTGGAAAGATGCCAAACGTACGATAGAAGATTTAATGGAGATAGCCTGCGAGGGATATGACATGTTTTAGATGATTTTGTTTGATTTAATTACTGGTTTATATTTTTTAGTTTTATATATAGATAATTTTATAATTTTAATTAAATAATTTAGTGTAAATGATTTATTTAAATCCTGAACATATACTCGTTAGAGTTTTTAAAATGTTTTACCACTTTGGAGAATTAATTGTAAGTTTTCTTAAGTAAGTGGCACTTTGTTCGTACAGGTATTATTTTAAAAGAATTCACGAGAAATTACTTATAGCACGTGTGATGACATACATACACTATAGGCTTTCTTTAACTACGAGCCGCTTAATGGTACCGGATAATCTACGGTTTAACGAGGTACTTGACTCTATAAACTACACGAGAGAGAGAGAGAGAGAGAGAGAGAGAGAGAGAGAGAGAAAAGGGGCATAAAAGAGTGACTTACCTTAAAGGCCGCAGTTAAGGGGATCCTAAAGCCGCCTTATTATCGACTAAATCATATAATTTTTGTATAACAAATACTTTTTTCTCTTTCACAGATTCTCTCTCTCGAAAATCCTTTTCCAGGATTAAAATATACGCATTAATACTTTTTTGTAAGGTGGAGTTTATGCCGAAATCGACCAAAAATTTCGAAATTGATATATTTTTTACCATTTCTTAGTGTAACATGGCGTCTCAAGCTGTCAAGTCGTGACAACATTTGCTTGACACGAAAGTTTTGCAACCTGTACTTATTACAAAATAGTAATTCACAAACACATAGTTTGCAACAAATAACGTCGAGTTCTTAGAATTACACTTAGACGCTTTATCACGACAAATTTGTTATACGAAAATTGACACGAACGTGTGACTGAATGCATAGGTTGCGTGAGATATTTGTGTGGCAGTATATAAAGACATGTCGATGCGCTGGAAAAACAGCGACATCTAATGATTTTGTCGGAGTTCGAGCTTCGCTAGTACTATTGGAGTAAATATTTATTTAAAATCCGCAAATTTTTTTTCTGTGTAGCAACGTATTTACGTCGTATCTTTTGTAATTATATCTTAAGAGGACAACCTCCTGCGTAAAAATTTCAGCACAGTGATGTCTTCATCCATTGGAAAAGTACCAAACCAGGATGCGCACAATTACCCGCTGCGCACAGTTCCTCCACTTTCCCCTATAATACTTGATTGAAACTTAATATTGACGTCTAATTTAAACTGAAAAACAGTTTGACAAAAATTATCGTAAAATTATATGTTGGCCGGAAACTTTTGGCAGTCACTGTATACATATAAATCAATTATATATTAATATATGTATACAAGTTATTTTATGTATATATACAGATGCAAATGTAGGTACTTTTTCGCCGAAAAAGAAAGCGAGAATCGACGGGCCGATGTGTGATACGCGACGTGGGTATAGTAACGTTACAGGCAGGAGAACGAGAAACGTAATTATCGGCACTTGGTCGCTGATGAGATGATTGGTTGTCACAGCGCAACGCGTGGGAGGATCGGGGTGCTCCATCGGATTCGTGGCTCGCTCGTATATTATAGGTACATGCAAGGGGCCGAAGCTCCTCGGATGATTTTATGCGGCGAAATCGACGCAGCCCCGCTTCGATTCTCTCGTTCGCTGAATGTTCGGCGTCTCGAACATTACGAAATCTCGCCTGAAAGCTTTTTTTTATATTTACATCGTCCGTTTGTGTGCTCCCCGGTGGCGGAGTTAGACAGCGGAACGCCGCGGAAAAGTAAAAGTGCCGCTTTCGTTTGACGAGTTTCGCGCAGCGAAAGGGCAACGCACCTTTTCCTGCGATCAAGTGACAAGCATTATAATTAGAACAGTCATTCGCCTAAAAAAAACTTCAGGTATCGTAAGATTAGGTTTCTGTTATAAAATGAAATATGTCGAAAATGAACGTGGAGATGGTTACTAAAATTAATCCTTAACTAGAAATGTAAATCCTTAACTAGAGATTACCGTCAAATTCAATTTGATAATTACTTACGGTAAAATTACGGTAAAATGGTAATTTATTGATAATTTAAAAAAATTTGTTGTTTTTTTTATAGTTTTACGCAAACGGGTTTTATTTATGTTTTTCACATTAATGCATAATATAAAACAATATTCTTCTAATATTCTCGTTGAGAATATAAATCGCTGATAGAATAACAATAGGATTGTTCACTAAATCTAAACGTAAAATCTAATCGATGCTAAAATCCGTTTTCAATATATGGTTCCCTAGAAATTTGATATAGTGATCAAAAAATAAAGAAAGCGATGGAGATTAAAAATTCCAGTATTTTTTTTACACAATTCCTTGTTTTATATTTTAAAATCTAGCTTTTACTGAATTACTTAAAATTATTGGTATTTCTGTTTAGATATTCCGGCAGTAGTGCAATTACAGAAAGATTATTTTATTTTTCATTTATAATTGTGTCTTTGTTTTTACTTTAATAAAATCTTTAACAGTTTAAATTTAACAGTTTAACAGTTTCGCTAAAATAGCAAGCAAATAAATTAAGGTTTTAGAAGTTTAATTACAAAGTAAAAAATATAAAAATACAAATAAAAAATCAAAATATGTACAAAATATTTTAAGATTACTGTACTTGTTAGATTTTTTCAGAATCTTAATTAAAAAAAAAACTTATTTGAAGTTTCTTTAGTTTAGACTATGCCTAGTCTTTTAATTCTCATATATTCAATATACATACAATAATTGAAAGAAATAATATTACACATTAATATTACATATTGGTATACAATATATTATAATATACCAATATATGTAATACCAAAATGAAAATATGAGTTAAATAAAGCGTTTAATAACCAAAGGCTAAATGCTTTTTTTTTTACATCAAATTATTTTATTTTTATAATTTTTTCAAAATTACTATTTTACCAGCCTCCAAAAATTACTGACTAATTTGTCGTAATTTACCGAATAAATTACCGTAAAATTTGGTCATTTTCTCTATCCTTAATGTTATACAAAGTAATATGAATTACTATGATTCATTTAGTTGCCACTAAATATCGTTATGTTAATAATAATGTCGGGCTGTATGTTGAAATAAACTCGTTTCTAGTTTCTCGAAGGGATTTCCAAATGATAAAGACATATCTGGAATTTTATATAATAAGATGATAAAATAAAATTGTAGTATTGATTCGTGCTATAAGGTATATGTAGAAATTACTGTTGCCTAGCTCGACTGTTGTATTATTAGCAAAGGCTCGGTGACGCTTAGAAAGTCTCTTCTAATCACTCTAATCACTCGAACGGATATAACTTGTGTCCGTTATATCTCCAGCTAGCATCTCTTAGAAACTTCTCGTGAATATGATTCAATTTGCAAATTATGTGGGTTATTGTTGTTTGAGATATTAAGCGTAAAATACCTGACCGTTTCTATCTTTGAAGAGAATTTTTTACGCAGACTAGACTTAATCTCAGAGTCGTTTGTTTTATCGACTCAATAGGACTTTACACACATACGATGTAACAATACGTAGTGATGTCATTGACATCACTACGTACTGTTACATCGATATCGCATGCACACATATGCATGCATATACCTTTGTAACGCAATTTCGTATCGAATCAAATGTTTAGCAATAAGAACCTGACATTGTTTGTTCGTATAAACTACTAATCTATAGACTATTACGTACAATACAATTTCGTAAGTAGAGATAGTAGAGCTTTTATATCAAGCAAACATCTTGACGTTAATAGCTCTAGATGCCATCATATACCATATATTGGACTCAGAAATGATAGATTTCAATTTTAAAAACTTTTTCCATTTTTCTCAATATAATTTCTACCTCACAGACATGTATTAATTATATTATTAATGCGTATACTTTAATTCTGGGAAAGGATTTTTAAATCTGTAAAAAAAAGAAGTTCCGACACAAAAATTATTGTGTTTAGTCGGTAAAACAGATGACTTATTTAGGATCGCCTTAAAGTTCTCACAAAGGATCCGATTGATAAATTTTCTGCGAAACTTTGTGAGAACTTTAAGGCGATCCTAAATAAGTCATCTGTTTTACCGACTAAACACAATAATTTTTGTGTCGGAACTTCTTTTTTTTACAGATGCAATAAATTTATTCAACTAAGTACATTAACTCTACATATAAAGCTTGCATAATTGTTATTTATACAGACTGTCCGGTAAGTTTTGACAAGCGCTCATGTGTATATAGAACGAACTAAACTGAGCTTAAAGTCTTGTACCATTTTGCAATTTTCGTAATAGTTAACAAGATATTAATTACTGAAAATCGCCGAATATTGGTTTTCAATAATTTTTTACTCAAATACTATCAACTTTACAGAAAAACAGCAAAAGAGACAAAAATTGTTTATTTTCTTCTCATAAAATTCTGAGAATTTTTTCAGAATTTTTTAATACCGTATTTTCTCATGTTGGTGAAAATAGTTGCTAATAAGGAAATGCAATACTAAAAAGTTGATAAAAAATTCTGAAAAAATTCTTAGAGTTCTATAAGAAGAAAATAAACAATTCTTGCTGTTTTTCTGTAAAGTTGATATTATTTGAGTAAAAAATTATTGATGACTAATATTCGGCGATTTTTAATAATTAATATCTTGTTAACTATTGCGAAAATTGCAAAGTGATAAAGGACTTGTCGACTCAGTTTAGTCCGCTCTATCTACACACGAGCGCTTTGTCAAAACTTACCAGACACCCTGTATAGTGCTATACCACTATGTTTCTGAATGTATGTACATATAGAAGATTGTAAATGGATTGTAAATGGAAACGAAAGTTGGCGACAGACATAGTCGATTAACTACCTCTTGGGATACCCTTATCACATATTGTTAAAGATATAGTATGTCGTTTACATTTCGATAATAGTTTCATCAGCCAGAGAGTATTCCGACCCTCCAGCTTATTTCGTTAATTGCCTTCCTGTTTAAGCGATATTGATGGAGAACAGATAAATAGCGGTACAGTCTCATCCTTGGACAATAATCAGCGTGAATAGTCATAGCGGTATTAGTCAGAAGCGTTGGTGACACGCGTTGATGACGTACGAAATACGAGCGGAGAGGAAGAGGAGGGGGGAGAGAGAGAGAGAGAGAGGTTGAAATTAGAAAGGAAAATTTTTCTCGTAAAAGAGAGAAAATTCAGAGGACCTGGCTTTCGCTTAGATATCCGTCCTCCTTTTTCCATCGGGCACGTTCGATGTATCCACGAGCATGAGGGCGAACAGGTATTTAGGACATACGCCGTTAGCTCCAGAAAATGCATTAACTCGCTGACGCACGCGCAACATACGTCCGTGTACTGTAAATGCGCTAAATTGGGTCATTTCAGAGCAACAGCTCGTGCTCGATGATGTACGACGATTCTTCGTATGCGTGTGTGCGTGCCTGTGATAGGTTGTGTCTTTATTAGGGCCTCGTGTTATTTTAGCGTTAATCCTTGAATTGCCGACGATTTACCCTCTCGAAGAGCATGATAAGAGTTCTGTAGATTTCTACGTTCACTGACAGCTATTTAAAGCGATTGTAATAAAATTAAAAAGAAGAGTTTTTTTTTAGGTTTTTTTTACACATGAGCATCGGCAATTGAAATCTTCTGAAAGATTTTAAATCGATTGGTCGAAGATATTTCAAGAAAGATCGTTCATCGCAATATTTTCCACCTTTCAGTATTACACACACACGCACACATATTTCTAATAAATCTTAAAATTTCACCAAAATAGAACTTAAAATTAATTTAAATTTGGAAATGTTGATTTTTTTGCAGCTTGTTATAATCTTCAAAAAGACCTTTTTATCCCATCATTCACAACTCCAGAGCCACATTAAGTACGTCAAAACACATTAAATTGATATACAATTCAATATTACTGATGCTAATAAGTGTATTGTAGACTAGTAAAGCAGTAAATTAATGTGCTCACTAGATCTGCAAGATGAATGACTCATAATATTAAGCTGATTATACAGGGTGACCATTGGGAAATTGCTGAAACTGAATAGCTGCTGTTATTTTGTAACGACTGGACAAAGTAAGATGAGTTAAACACTATTCTTCAAAAGAATCATTGTCAATCCTTTTTTATATTTATTTTTTTAAATATATATATATTTCTTCTTTGCATTATGTGCTAATAAAGACGGATTTCTTCTACTGTACAGTATTTAATTCATCGCCCTGACAATGAGAAAAATGTTTTGGTTATACCAACAAGAAGTACAATATACAAACAAAGTGCATTCTGATCATACTAATCAGAATTCTGATTATCATAATTGAATTTCTGCTTATCTTGATTAGAATATTTGATAGATTTAACTATAAATGTCCGATTTGTATTTTTCTGATTAAAACTACTGGATTTCCAATTTATGTAACCAGGTGATTTTGTTTCCCATGCTTACTTTATATCGTCACAAAATAACAGCTATTTTATAGTTTCAACAACTTTCTGATGGTCACCCCGTAGATATAAAACGGAGTAGGTAGCCACGTCGGTCGCTTATCATTTGCTGTCGCCGCTCGAATAGTTTTGATCAATCTGGCGGAACAAGACGGTGAAACCGAACACGAGACAGCCTCTTTATTAGTCCTTTCACCTGGTGACCTGATTTTTCATAGCACACGCTCCATCGTCAAGTGGTAGTTCAATAAGACGTGCAACGTTGGCACGCCTATATCAAGGTGGTACCTAGTACTAAAAATATCTTATATCCGTTCAACAGGTGTTCGAGATAAGAATGTCAACGTGCTCACAAAGTAATCCGCGACGGATACAAATCGCAATGGAATGCTTTAGAGTCAAGCCGCTGCATTCTCGCGAACGTAAAATGATGGGTCACGCAATGGCATTGATCGTCTTATCCGAATCACGAAAGCACTTGTAAATTATTCTCAAGTATATTTCCGCTGCTGTTCTCAATGAAACAGCAGCATTAATCCTTCATGATTTACCGTGGCCAAATGGTTGTATTAAGAGTCGCATTGGCATTGTCAGTTTGATTGACTTGTTAACAGATAAATTCAATTTAAGATTAATGTTTAAATACTACTTCTGAAGCATGAATATGTGTGCGATAGATTATCTTAGGCTTGCGTCGGCTTTGAATTGAAATTATAATTATACTTTCTCGGAAAAAAATCGCTAATTATAATTGCCTTATTTTGAGCCAACACAGAATATAACTGTATACAAATTTTATTCTATACAAGTGATGTACGTTTCGACCACTATACAGCTTGAGTCTTCTTCAGTACATAGTAATTAAACGAATGCAACATTAATGACTAAAATGAATAAAATAATTTTGAAATTGATCTTACAAAGCGTTATACTCGGATCGAAATTCTTTTTTGTAGCGAACGTTGGATTGAATGGTAGCGATGTTATTGCGTATATCCCTCATATATTCGTCCATTTACATCATTGCATTAAATTGTCGAATTTACTAAACATTGAATATTATATTATTGTATATAATTAGAGTGAAATTATTTGTCAAAACTTACATGAAAATGTTATGTAGAACATACTATATATTGGAGATGTTGACCTACATAAGTATTTTCAGATGTGTATCTGACTAAATTTCTATAGATACTTCAACAAACCTGTTCTGCAATAACCAAAAATTCTTACAATTGACCTCTCTTTTTCTTTCGATTTGTCAGCCCTTCAAGTTATCAATCGACTAATACTTTCCTAAAGTCCTTAGAAATCTTGTTTCCTTCGTGGATAGATCTTCACATGCGATGGGTAGATTAGCACGATTCTCTGTTACTTTACGTTATCACGAGTTCAACGTTGGACTATTAGATCGGATTATATCTATATACCTCGTATATCAAGTTTGCACACGCATACTTCATTCACTCCAAGATTTGCACGAAAGCTACCGCATCCCAATCTTACAATTAGTTACATTTATGCTATCAAACCGATGTGGGCGGCACGCCCGTCGGTTCGGAAAAGCGATCAACGGAAATATATATTGAAGAGAAAAAAAAAAGATTTTTTTTTCTCGTTTCTTTTCCAACAATTTTCGCTTTTAATGAATATACATATAAGATCGCGGAAAGTCCACGAGACGGTAGCATCGGTAGATGTGCCCATACGCCTCGCGACGCTCCACACAAAGGAGTGTCTATGTTTCTACTCTAGCTAATCCGCCTCGTGAAACTCGATATCTATCACGCATGACGACAACTTGTGTGTAGGGAGCTTATAAGTATTCCAAGTGCCGTTCGCGAGCCATTATGTCATCCTCTTATATCGAGCACGTTCCCGTACAATACTCGCGATTGGATACTCGGTGTGACGAGCTCGACCTAATAATTGTTCATATAGTTTATGCGCGTTTACTTTGTATAATGTATATTATATTAAGAGCCCCGTCCTTTAATCCTTAACAAACTTTAATTGTTATCGAACGATTATTCGTCGTGAACAATTTTTCCTTTTCTACAAATACTGACTGTTATTCATTAACCACACAAAATGGTAACAAAATTGTCGTCAACTTAACAACATCTCTCTAGCTGCTGTTGAGTTTACGACAGTTTCGTCGCTATTTTGTTGTTATAGAATAAGAAATGTTCTTTACTAACGACAATCGTTCAATAACAACATCGTTAAGAATCATAGAATAGGACCTCTTGATGTAATTCATTTCTATGTATTGTATTCAATGTAGATTAACTTTAATCTCAGTTTAATTTAGGTACTTTTTATCTCTTTCTAGTTCTAAGAATTTTTTTTCTTTTCTAAGAATTAGAAAAAGATAATGTTAGCCAGATAATAAATAAACATTTTAAATAATGCGGCTATTAGCGATAAAATGCCATCAATATGATAAATGCCATCGAAGCTCAGTTAATCTAAGGAAACGCAAAATTAATTGCGTTAATTTAGAATTGAGTCGCATGAATTGCTCAAAGTCACATAATTTCGTTCGTAAAACACGAGATGATCTCAAGTGGAGCTCGGGAATCCCGCAGTTTGTAACAAGTGATCGTAAACTTTCCACTAAACATAAAAGCTTATGAATTAGTATTACCTATTATAAACGAGCAACCTTTGTGATTTTTATTTTTCTACGATTTCTGGTTAAACAGGTTAAACAATTTTCGTTCGACTTGTATTCTTATTTTACATTTGTTATATAGCAAGTATATATAACTCCTTGTTATTTTTAAAATTGAACATATTAAAATATTACACAATGAATATAATATATATCTTTTTATATTATTATATAATTATATATTAATAATTATAGTAATTATATTAGGTATTAATTATAATTAATAATATTAATATATATATATTAGTTTATAATAAATATAATTTGATTGTATATAATAAATATAAATAAATTTGCGTATCTCATAATGAATGCACAAGTTTTAGACAGGAAAAAGATTCAACTGATTCAAGGATGCTCGTAATATCGTTCGTAATCTTGTATTCCATGTTCGGTGATGAATATTCATTGTAAGACGATTTGTATTCTCATCGCACCTTGCTTTTTACAGACCAAAACGGATGCCGATGTCATCAAGATGATGGCCTACATTCTTATCATCGCTGGTGCTCTCACGTTCATTATCAGTTTTCTTGGATATTGCGGCGCTATGTTCGAGTCCAGGTGTCTCCTCTGTGTCGTAAGTCCGTTCTGATAAAACACAATTCGCTCGCAATTCCATCTTGCCTATACCTATGTATACATGGCACTTGCAAGCGGTCTAATGTAAAATCACAAAGATTCACGAAACACATAAAGATTACAGATTTTCTCTAACAGTATTTCTTATGCGTTTAGTATCTGGAAATAGAAATATTATACGTTTTTAATTCACATGCAAATAACTTTGAGTCAATAGTGAGCGATAAATACGACTTTCAATAAGAAATTCTAAAACGACATTGCATCTCTTTCAATGTGTATTTTAATACAAAACGCTAGCAGCACTGCTGATTGTAGTAGGTATCTGCAGTAATCGATCAATTTAAAACAGTGCAGACGACATAAAATTCTGCGCTGTTTAATTATAATGATATAACGTGATATTTTCTTCTTGATTTTCTTTTTCTCTCATTTATGATGTACGTAATACCGAATACAGGACAATGTTCGTTATTGCTAGTATAATTGAGAGAAAAAAGAATTTACAGAAAACAAAATGAATTTTTTTGAAAATAAGGCAATCTTGTCGTGTGTTTATTTTCTTATCTAAAATCACCGCCTTGCTAACAAAATCGGGCGCGTATCGGGACGAAATTACACAAAAAGGGGAAAACATTTTCTGTGATTACAGTACGGCATTTTAATCTTGGTGGTTTTGATCCTGGAGTGTGTGGTAGTCGGCCTCGCTTTTGGACTTAAAGGAGACGTGCGTATTTATAATTATCATATATTCCGCGCGAATTCTAGTTTCTACCAGTGAAAACCAACGTCGATCAAATAATCAGTTACATATAGTAAATGTATATATTTTTTAATAAAATTCACTTTAATATGAAATTATGCAGGTCGAGAAAGGTACGCAGGACTTCTTGAAGGATACCATCGCTAAGTATTATGCGACAACCAGCGATAAAATTGATACAGTGACAGTCGCGTGGGATGGTATCATGAGTAAGGTAAAGTTACTAACTATAACGCTAACATAATTTCGACAAGCTGACACGCGAATTAATCGTACATTGATTCTTCCGGATTTTCATGTATTCTGCGTGTATAAACGCGATTAATTTGCCAAGTGATTCGCTAACTGCACAGCGCGCGGCGCGAGCGGTTTGATATAAGTCTTATAAGTGAAAGCTGAATATCTCAGGACGAATTATCGGTACTCATACCACTTTGTAGTGAAATTGCATATTACAAACGCTCGTCAGAATTTTGTTTTAAGCGTCTTGATGAATTACGGAGAAAATGAATAAGAAAGCAGATAAGTTATAGGGAAGTCTCACAATTTTCTTCTTTAAACTAGAGCCAAGAGAAATATCATATAATACTATAAATACGCTTAATTAAATTGTTAATTTAAATTATTTAAAAAGATAATTTAACGTTTGTAGAAATATACGCATAACATCTTTTCTCTGCATCCGTTTTTCTTACGGGTTTACGAGGACTTAGTAAATGGAAAAAGAAAAATTTTATCGATTAAAGACAGGGAAGACAAAATGTCGAATATCGATGGAAATATTTGCAGCTCCATTGTTGCGGCGTGGAAAATTATCGTGACTTTAGCGAAAATAAGAACTGGACTGCAATGGTTGGAAAAATGGTTCCTGATGCCTGCTGCATAAAAGAAAATGACGTTCTGAAGGATTCCACATGTCCAATAAATCCCACCTCGTTTAATACGTACCAAACGGTAAGTTGGGTCCTATATACATTTCTTTAACGGCTTTTTTTAATATTATTTTTTTGTGTATATTACGGTGTATCTAGCGCTCGAACCGATCAGCATTCTCTCTCTAGGCGTAATTATTTTTGTACGAACATAGATCATACATACGTAGCTGTTCACGTATAATATACTTTCCCCTTGGCAATTTTCTGAGCGTGATTCGACATTGACATTGCATGCATCTATTATA
>NW_017257958.1:272329-298615 GCF_001594055.1 Mycetomoellerius zeteki
TATAGTTCATCCCGTCAGGGTTGAGCAGAATTGTTTTAAAAAAAAAATTAAACATTCCCTTTATTCGTTTAAAACATATTTTTAATGTTCTATGTATGTCTTAAACAGAAAAAATCATGTTCAAAACAAAAAAATATCTTTTAAAACATATATTTGTTTATATTCTGCATATTAGATATATTTTCTTTAGATTTAATTTTATTTCTATATGTAAATTTTCGATAGTTAGTAATGTCGGCAGTATACATATAATATTGTGTATTGCATTTATGTTGGCTCAATATAGAAGGTGATTGTCCATAGATGTTCGAGCAAATATCTCACAACTGATTGAAGTTACAAGAAAGTTTAACTCTTCATGGTCACACTGGGTCAAAATGGTCCGAGCATCGTCTTTCACGCTAAATTCTAATACATGTTTACGATTTTTTTTTTGTGTTAAAATTAAATTTTTCACGAAAACGCCACCGTTCCATTTTCTTAAAGGATGAAATTATATACTGTATTTTTTTTTTTAAATCATTGCAACTAATACTGTCGATTTGGTAACACTTTAAAGATGAGTCGGGTCATTTTAACTCAGAGTAACCATCGTATGGCTTTTCAGAAGTGTGATCATGAACGGTTAATAAATAAATTTTTTTTATTTATGATCTTTTCGAGTTATGAAGTTCAGCATGGATATATAATTTTAGTATATTTATATAAGGATTATTCGCAATCAAAATCGTATTTGATTAAAAACTGCTATTATGCATCATTTACGAACTGACATTTTAAGTATCAAAGTAGTCAATTGTTAAGTATTTTTGAACGTGGTTTGAAATTTCAAAGAGACTAAAAAAATAAACAAACAATGTTTTCATAGAACATTTATTAATATACAATAATCGCTCGAAATTTTGAGTATCATGTTCGATACAGCATTCAGTACGTTTTATAACGTTTCTCTACGAATACCAATAAAGTGTATTCATATTAGTATTCCTATTCATTTTTTATTTATTTATTCGGATATTGATCAACGTAATTATCGATCATACCACTTTCTGCTGTTTAAATCTCATTGTCAGATTAAAACTTTGTAAAAGCAGGGTTTTTTACACTCAAAATTCGCTTTTGAGAAAGACAAGTATTAATACACGAAAATCTGCCTGAATTTTCAGTTCAGTGACACTTTGAGATAATTTTTCTTTCTTTTGAGGAGGGGTGGGGGGGGGGAAGAGAAAAATTAATTTTGATTGATATGTTGTATAAAAATTGACGTATATATGATTATTTTATTACATTGCTTATTTATAGGGCTGCTACAAGGCCATAATGACAGCCATCGAGGAGAATGCAGCGATTGTAATCGGTGTGGCCGCTACCCTGGTCTTCATCGAGGTCCTGGTGATTATTCTGGCGTTGTACCTAGCCTGCTGCTATTGGCGCCCACAACATGGTAGGCTCGGTGTTAAAGTCACTTACTAAATCCCGGTATTAAGCGCGCATAAATAACTTACTTATTTCCGCTGAACGATTTCCTCGGCCGTTAGGGACGTCAGCTATTCTGTTCATTTACGGTAAAATGTGACCTATTTGACACTTTGCAGTTTATCGATGCGTAGAACCTTCTGGCAAGGAGTAACCTCGAGAGCAGAATGTGCTAAGCTTTCTGCCAGCAGTTCTTTTGAACGCAGTTTCTTTTTCTTTAAGGACTTTGCGAATACCTCGATTGTGTTTATACGTGTATATTTAATATACGTACATAACACATATAATGTACGTACGCATACGTGCATATATATATATATATATATGCATATATGTATGTACATGCTTTCGTGTACTTTCCAATGCAATGGTGACGCAAGTTGAATCCGATGGCATCGTACCGCATCGTGCGCTTTGATCGCATCAGAACTAACGTAACGAGAATCGAAGGATTGCGAATCCAAAAAGCCATTTAACTGATTATATATACTCGATCGACAGAGCGATCGCTGATCAAAATGGCTAATCACGATCGCTCTAAAGTATTGCTCGAACCCTTCGATCGCTCGCGCGTTATGAATTTCACGTCGTATGAATTTCAACGGAAATCGCGTTGAGCGAAAAACGCATAGAGGATCATTCATGATCTTTGTCAATGCGAGAGCTTTAAAGTTGCATGTGCCAAATTATACCACGCGGTCAATCGCGGAAATGTGAGTCACTCGTCAAGCGCTTTACCTCGATGCTCAAGTACCAATGTATCAAACGCATTCGCTTTCACCGAGATTGATTATTAACATGGAGTACACATTCGTAGGACACTGCGAGCAAATCGTTCAACGTTTTGACGCATGTAGAAATAATCCTTCTTTATTTAGTCTTTCTGCAAGTGTAGGAGTTAAATGAAGGAACCAATTTGAACGTCACACGGATAAAAATATTTCTTTTTATATTCCTCGCGCTATTGTATTAATCGCTATTTTATTAATGTAATACTTGTTTCTATCCGCTCAATATCCGCTTTTGAACGATCTGTTTCTAATGAAACTCGTATTTCGATATTTCATCATTGTCTTGCAACGTCTTACTTAAAATGCTTTTAAATTCTGGCGAAATGACCAATAATGTATACATAATATGCCGGAATACTTCTCAACCGCGAACTTTATTGTCCAAGTTCTCGCATGAAGAACGTGAAATGAGAGACACAGCTAAATCTGCGATAATAACTTTAATTATTATGTATCTCGGTTACGATCACCCATCGGACAGCTTGCTTTCCCAAGATTCTTGAACATTCGTTCGATCATATATATATAGTAGTTATTTTTTCAATATTTCGCATTTCGCCTTGTCAATATGAAGAAAAAATTGTCGCACGAGAATTTCCGTAGTTTTTATAAACAACCGAGGTCAATCGGTGGTGAAAGTGTTGTTGAGTGCAGCACAATTTCACGTTCGGATCCTCGACGGTGAGGTGAATACCTCGTGAATACGAAGAAATTACGGTGTTACACACGCGCGTATCCACATCTCTGAATTGATCACAATCCATCCCATTAAAGTAGAACCTTTTTCTCAATTGGAAGGCATTGACAAATGGACGTTCTTTTAGCTTGTGTAGACGTATCGTCAAGACAGGCCTGGTGAGGTGCTGAAGTAAGGATGATGATTTTGATGGGGTTTGCTTTCAAGTAAGACGGAGGTGAAACTGTCAGTTGACAGTCGATCCCTTCCTTGCTGCTGCTTTACGCTGCAGCATCTAGATCTATCATCCATTCTACTCTACAAACGTTCTTTCATGAATTCTATGAGGCATGGTAGCTTTGCTCTCCACCCTTGCATGGCCATGCTGTTGTATAATATTATTTGACGAAGGCAGAGTGTCAGATGTATAACGGAAACAGAAAGAGAGAGGCCCGATTGCATCGTTACGTGGACGCAACCTGTAACAGGTGCAGAGCGATTAATGTTGGTTTATTTTGAACTGGAGGTTTTATATGGGATAATGCATAGTATGAGTCAGATGGTATCTTGTGATAATGAAAATTATAAGTATGCATTAATAGTATGATCATTAATCAAAAAGCTATTTTTATTATTTCAGTATCTATAATAATAAAGTGTCCCTCGCTAAGCGCGACGTTCCTCTAAATCGCGACCAATTTTGAGTCAATTTTTCCTTCACGGATAACCGAAATTTATTACAATTTTTTAACCTTTAAAGTGATCACCTTGTAACTTCAAATTAAAATTCTATTGAAATACAGTCTCTATTTAAAATTAACTTAAGAATATGATTTTCTATCTATATTTACAATTAAACACTCTCTTTTCATCTTTGATCTCGATCACATCTTTGCAAAGGAAAGAGCGACTTCGAATTGATCAAGGAAAGTACAGTTCAAAGGAAGTACGTTTGGCGAGAGACACTTTATATTAATGATGACAAATTATTAGATGTATAAAGTGATTGAAAGAAATAACATGTGGGGAAAATATATAAAGTAGCATAATACATTAGACGTTTAAATACGTGCAATTGTTGTTTCATGTTTACAATTAATCTAAATGACGTTAATTATTATAATTAGACATTTTTCGAATTTTGCATAAGATGTTATTTATCAATTGTAACTAATTTACGAATTAGTTACAAAGTAATAACTATGATTGCTAATAGATGAGGCTAAAATTTATAGAAAATGTATGAGTCATTAATCAAAGCGTTCCATCCATAAATAATACGCATTTTCGTAATTCAATTAATATGAGTTTTTTAACAAATAAATATAGTAATATATACGGGCGCAGAGATCTTTTTTTTCGAAACAATAAATTATCGAATGTATTTGCCAAGACAAGCGAGTATGCAATTGGGCCTGTAAGTTTCATTTAAGCTTCAGCGTGATTTCATTTTATTTCACGGTGTTTATTCGTATCCGAACAGCTATCGGCACGAGTTATTAAACACACATGGCAAAATTCTACTCGGAATTGTGGTACACAAGTAACATAAACATTTAACTGTTTCTTTTCTTCCTTCTCATTAGTTATAGTAGCTTAGTCAGCAAATCTGTTATCTCAATGTTGCAAACGCTATACGGTACCTAACAGATACGTCACAGAGAGACCGCGCAGGATGAGGTATCTCATTCACGTTTACATACGTAAATAACACAAAAAAAATGCATTATGATAAATGGGACAATGTACAATTTCGAGGAGAAGTCCATATATCTTCATAAGAAATCGATAATATGTATGTTAGTGTACTTTCAATGTTAACACACACTGCTGTATACGCAACGGCCAATCTGTACGTATGCGCACCTAATACACGCGGAGGGCATGAGCCAAAAATTATACAACAATAACAAAAAAAATATTTCAAGACTGAAAAAATTGAGAAACTAAATTGTACGCACACTACAATGATTTGATGCGGATCTTACGAGAAACGAAGATATCATTTCCCTAGCAGGATACGTGTATATACATATACTTACATAGAGTATATTTTTGTAGAGTTTCTGCGATATCTCGGCGTGACATCGCACAATCGCACAAATGAAACGCGAAAGAAACTTCCGATTCTTTGTTCATTTCGAAGAGATCGAGAATAAACGAGGAATTATATTGCATTTTCGACAATATGATTGCACGCGTATATGACACGCGTGCTAGGTGTGTCGACCAGGAAATGCCAAAAAATGATGCACAAACGGTCTTACGCGTTTTCTTCCGTACCTGAACTTTTCTAATAAATATAACGACGATCTGCCCCATATGGCGTGGAAGCTTTTAGTTTACAATGTTTACATTGTAGCAACTATATAGATATCCTAACATTGCTACATGTTGCATTCCTGAGATCTAGAGGAGCCTAGATTTATTTGGTAACATAAGTGTTATTCTATCTTTGTCACTCTCTGAATTTTATGAAAGATGGAATGATATTTGTGTCATTAAAAGGAAGCACCCTTTACTGCTTTCTTGCAACAACGTTGCAGCAATATTGCGTGTATGTGTGTGTGTATATATATATATATATATATATATATAAATATTGTAATTTTTCCGTGATGTTTCCGCGAGCCTCCATGCTGCATGGGTACGATGCGAATCTCTTGTTTGGAGGATCTGCGCTGTTATTTGCAATCGTGGGCCGCATGCGGTATTGTGTGTGCGATTATCCACTCGATGAGATGTTTCTGTTCGTCGTTCTTTCTCCGTGCTGGCGTGCGCGTACGTACACACAAATCGACGGTATATCTTAATGCGGACGGTAGTTTTTACGATGCTATTTAAATCGCTACTAATTGTTCATGCCGCACATTCTAGATATTTTCGTTTCCAGTGTTAACTTGTTGGTGCTGCTGTTGACGAGGCATTAAGAGCATGGAACTGTTAAGTAGTGCCTCCTAGCACGTTGAGCCCTTAGTGCTCCTGTGCCTTGCTTGCTTGAAACTCTAGCTGCTAGCCCAAGCCTAGGCTAGCTGAGAAGTCGGCCGACAGAAACCAATTCTTTAACGCTTGAGTTGACGAAACGTTTCGAAAAAACGAAAAAAAAAATTATATATATATAAGAAAAAGAAAAGAAAGACATACATTGGCAGTGAAAATATGACGTAGAAAATAATACGGCTAGGTGTTACATGTTTCTTTTTCGAAGAGGAACTCACAGGTCCGGACTCATCAATCCTACATATATATTTTAGTGTGTATATAATACATATATGTAAGATTGAGATATATATATATATAACGATACGAAGTATCCCAAACTGTATGTCAACTGTAAATTGCTAACGTTTCATAGGGTGCGTTCCGAGTTGCGCATGAAGCACACGATGTATCGTTTTATTCTTCTTTATTATTTGGTGAACAACAAGGATAAATGATGCATCATGCGCTTCATGCGTAACTCGGAACGCACCCATAGTTTCGCTAAGTGTTTGTATATTATGGAGGTACAAGCGTTTAAAATGATTGAAAAAGAAGACGGTCTACTCTTACAGAGATTTAATACTTAAAGGTGGATTAATTACTTTTTGAGCACTCAACAACAGTGCTTTTAATATTTAGGATAAGTAATTAACCGTTATCTTTCAGTATTAAATTAGACTTTTGTAAGAGTGTATGAATCCTTTCCTCTTTCCTTTTCACCTTCCGGCTCTTGGTCATCCACAAGTTAACGCAGATGAACGTTGATGAACGTGACAGTAGATGTACATACGCGACGCACGATATTATTACAATATTTTTGTAATGAAAGTTTTAGATGCTTGTACTCACAACTTTGAATACTCACGCGATGTTTCATCTCTCAACGGATAGAATATATTCAACAAGATACTCTTGTGACAAGAATCCAATTTGTATTTTTGGCATATCTTTTTCGCTGTTTCATTGCAAAATTTTTTATGGAAGCGCTTCTTACGAACACTTACTAAATAATTCTTGCACAAAGGTTGTTTCAGTAACATTCAGAAGAATATATGTCAGACATAACGCTAACGAGCTGATTGCTCGAACCATTAAAAAGGTACATTTATTTGCGACAAGACGTCTCATTCGGAGAATTTCTTAACGAGAAAGACTTTTCTTTTCACGTAACATTCTCTAATAAAAATTTCATACTTACGACGATTCTTCAAAAACTTGATATATATATATATATATACTTCTAGCTTTATATTTTTCTTAAATATATCTATATATGTATATGTACCTGAGTAATTAAAAATTCGTCAGATATTTATATCAGATGTATAATTGTCCGAGAAGTATAGGAATGACGCGTCATTGCTGACAGCGTATATATTAGAGATCGACAGGAAGATTTTACATAACGCATACATTTTGTGAGCAAGTCACAAAGTCAGAGTGTTTATATTGAACGTTAATTTTCTTTTTCTTTATCGATTGCCGTGTATGAAAATGTGCTGCACATCACTGTTTCTCAATAGAGGAAGTAATAATGAATCAAACCTCCTTTTACCTCTGATACAAGTATCAAAGCTATGTCAAAAGAGTATTTTATCATGTACATTTATGAATCATATCACGCATAATTAACGACGAGCCATGATTATCAGGCGTCGCCTGCATATAAGAGCGATACAGAGATATCGCACAGACTAATTGGAGGATTGAAATTCTCATTAACTCATTTAGCTGATAGTTTAAAAACTATGATATATAGTGAAACGCTTGTTTTTATATAATGTGCAGTTTAATTTAGAAATGAAAATCACGTTTTTTGCATGCAATATTATGCACTATGGATATTTATATTTATTTTTAAACGTTCGCATAGTGTATCCGTCAAATGGCTTAAAAATAATGTAAAGGTTCTTTTTATTGCAATCTAATCCCTATGTGAAATACCCGATATTGTAAATACCCCAATCTAGAAAAGAAATTTTTCTGTAAATTGTTTTTTGCTTGAGCACGGAAAAAACAAATTGAAGAAAATATTCGACTAATTGTATTTATGTGTATTTGACAACCAAGATTGTTAAACTTATAGATCCGACTTAAATAGGGATAAATATTGCAATATAAACAACCTGATTCTTACAACGCTGTCTAATATGTAGTATTCCATAATATTGAATGTATAAATTTCAGAAAAGCTATCTAAAGTCGAGGGGAAAAACAGTTTAAAAAACGAAAAGCCTAAGACACCAGTTTAGAAATCTCACGTAGAATTGTGGAAGTCGAGTCAAGATTAATGTGACGTTTACGTGTTTACTCTGAAATTGCGATAAAAATGATAATATAAATGCGCGTGTTGTAGTCGTATGCTATGGTATATGATAAATTTAGTTTCACGTCAAATCAATATATTATGATATATATCTACGCAAGTATCTTTTTGGTACTAAAGATACAAAGTATATATAGGCTATTACGCAAAAAATTATTTTTGAAAAACTATGTGAGACATTATAATAAGATTAATCAAGAAACAAAGAAGACAAAACACAAAAACACGGCCAAGAACGCATAATATTTACTTAGTTTAAGTTTAAAGTTTAAAATATTTAGTAACGTTCGGTTTCATTTCGGTGCAATTAAGAATTATCATGTGAAATAGGTGTATCAAAATGTATTCAAATTTTATATACAGAGACTGATACCTGACCTAAAATGTATATATATTTGAGATGCGATTATTGATATACAGTTGTATTCCAATACATTATTATTAACTATGAGTACTGTACAATTGCATATATTAAGAATATAGTACGATTGATTTTTGTTAAGAGTATTATGTTTTTTGTAAAAAAAAAAGAGAAGCTGTATACACAGAACCAAAATAAAAATTTTATATATATTATATTCATAAATGCCAGATAAAATGTGTAATGCAAATTGATTTCTTCTGTCGATTTTTCCGTAACGTATGGCGACATATCAAGAATCAGTCGATTTGTAAAATTCATAAACAATTTAAACTAATTTGATAAAAATGTCAACAGCTTATTCATAACATGATGAAGTATGTCGATTATAAAATATGCAACTATTATATATTTGTGTATATAAAAACTGTATGTCTGATAAAACGTACTACACATACTACAGGGTGGCGTACCTGTAACCCAAATGTCATACCATTAAATTATCTTACTAAAACTATATTTGTAGAGTATCAATTTTTTAAATTGTGTGAGTAAATTCTATACTTTATAGAAATTTTCAGAGGACAACGGACCGTTGAAATAAAAAATGCGTTTCATTTTTATCCTTGTTTGTCAAATATCAAACAAGGGCAAATGATGTTTACAAATGCTATAAGCGCAAAACAGAATGCACCTATCATGTTGAGCATTAAGTGAAAGTTGCACTTTTTTTGCAGAAGCAAAAATTTTAGTAATCTCGGAGATGTTTCTGTCCACATTGTACAGTTGTGCCGTTCTGAAGATTTATGTAAAAAAAGTAGTCAAATATATATAAAGGCACAGCGACATAATGACAGTCATATTGAATGACAATTTTTCAAGCTTGCTAATTCTATATCAATATCAATTTTGTTAAAAATAAATATATTATATGTAAAGCAAATAGACTTGTAATGTTAAACCTAACGAATTTTCATGAAGTAATAAATTTATTCGTACAGCTAAAAAACCGATACTCCACAAGTATGGTTTTAACGAAATAATTAAATGGTATGACAATTTATGCATCTCCTACATCAAATAAAGTGTAGTATACAGACTCGTCTTAAATCTAAAAAATTTACTTTATAAACATTTTTACATTTGTCTTTTTCATATATCTATAATGCCTTTTATTTGCAACATCATAAATTATTTTGTATTCATATTAATACTAAACTTCTCGTATGTACATTATAAAAAGATAATAGATTTGTATTTTTGATTATACTTGGTAACAACAGAGAATATCATTTTACATGAAGAATGTAATAACTGTTGTTGGCAAGTACAGTTGCAGTAATTTTTCGTTAAATTAAGTTACGCATTGAATGATTTCAATATAATTCTTATAATCTAATTCTTATAATACAATTTATATACATTCATTTTAGCATATTTGCTTTAATGATAGAGGTTGTTGATTGTAATACTAAAGTATAAAGTGTATATCTACAATACGAAACTTAGATGCGAGATTGTCACAAGAAACATATACATTCGTAATATCCTTTTTTTTATTAGCTGTCCATTTTTCATCTTCGTTAGATTAAAAACGCAGCGAACACGATAGTTTTCTCTCTCCTAAGATGTCCCGTAAAATGTAAATCTCATATTAGAATAGCGCAGCCGGATTATTCTTTCTCGCGAATTCTTTGAGTCAAAGTTTACATTTTTAGTTCATCCACGTAGGATGACTCGATAGACACAGGGGATTAGGAGAGTAAAGCAAGTCCTATTGAGGCGGGCCGCCCATCATGCCCATCGGTTGCATGCCTTGGATTCCATATGGTCCTGGTCCCTGTGGCGGACCTTGACCAGCAGCCATGGGCGAGTGCATTTGCATCGCTGTGTTCTGAATTTGCTGTGCGGAAGCTACTTGAGTTCCCGCCGGGGATGGCACGACCTATTATAAACAGATGTAATTTGATACTTTATTAAATTTTTGTAAAAATGTTTTGTTGGCGACATTCGTTGGATATCTTAATTATTAAATTTAAATTTAACTATATCATTTACATATACGATTTATATCGGGAGTCACATTTTCCATGAATTTATGATTGTAAAATGGTTTTTAAGAAATAGAAGAAATAGAATATTTTTATTAGTCTCACACTGTGTATATTTAAGGTTCTTTTCAGCTCTGAATTTCTTACTGGATCATTTACCTTTCTTCCTTTCCTCTCAGAGAAAAAGAATAGATCAATTATGACGTCAACATGATGAAATTAATTAATTTCGATATCAAGTATAAAAGAGAAACTGTAAAAAAAGTCATCTGATTCTCACTTCTGGCATAATAGCCTTATGATAATTCACTCAAATTTCTTCTAATTAAGATTATCACCTGTGATATAACCGGCGGTTCCGACGGTAATGTGAAATTAGCTAAAAGATCGCGTACAGCGGGGAACAGCGAGCACTCTGACTGATTCGCTCCGTACTCGGCGAATCTCTTCAGCTGCATAGACGCTGCCGCAATCGCCGAGGGAGGTGGAGTAAGATCTCTTCTATCCGCTAGCTGTGTTATATTCGTATTGACGTCGTGTACGAACGGCAGCACCAAGGACGGCGTCTCTCCTTGATATGATATACCTAGTCTCGTTATTTGCAACTGCGAAATAAGTGTATAAGCTTAAAGATCGATTGAGAATAAGCAAATCATGTGCGATACAAAAAACACGAATACTCACGAAAAATAGAATTTTACTCCTGCAAACGTGTACTCCCTCCGTACCAGGAGGCACGATTGGCCCCGCGGAAGGTGGGATACGCAAACACAACTGCACGGACCACTTCAGCTGTTGCTGCTGCACAAGACTGGGGACTAGATCCAGCTTCATTATTTGCACGAAATCCTTTAACACTTTGAAACGTACGTTAAGCATCCTCCCAAAACCGGATAGTGTGTTGTGTTTGTAAGGCGGGGCGGCTACCCGCGTGTCGAAGAACTTTTCGATAATCTGCGAATAAAACAGTTTATTTCTTTTTAATTATTCACGCTGAGAAAGTATAATCATCATATCATATCATATTAATTTATTATTATTGATGTTAATGACATAAATATATATATATATATATATATATATAAAACTCTATTCTTAACTAGCTCATATTGATGACCTGTTTTTTTCTTATTTGAAGTTTATTTCGTTTCTCGAGTGAATCACGTCGCCTGGATATATAAGGCATCTGCTTCGATTACCTGTAACTCTTCTACGCTCCATTGATCTTTATACTCCGGAAGTGAAAGAACCTTGATGTGAAGAGATTGGAAATGTGTAGGATTTAATCCAACTCTGCATTGCAAGCTCTCAGATTTGAAATGTACCACACCAGGCTCTGCATTGATACCAGTTAACTACAACACAATTTATATGTATATACATACACATGTAAAAAATGTATTTTATTTGTGTTCATTTTATTAATAGCATGAAAATTGGCTACACGAGTTGTACCCCGCAGAAAGTACTCCAATCATGCTCAATAGACAAAACTTCAAACTTGTGTATGATAAATCGAATATAATAACTATAAGTGATCAAATCTTTTTGTATAAACTCAAAAATGTTACGAATATTAAAGCCTGCGTATAGCATGATGATAGAAATCGGTCTAAGATTTCGGACGAAGGAAGAATTAACCAATCTTTGCTGGATCTAAGTGTAGGAACCATCATATCAAAGAAATACTGAGCGCTCACTGATTAGTTTTCTCTGTTGAATGCAGCCATTGATGTTGTATGCTCTACTCTTAATAGAGCGTATAATGTTAACCAATAGTAGAATATCAATCCAATCCAGGTCGATACAAATAATGAAATTGTGAAATAAATATATATTTCAACTTATGCACTATATGCACCTGTTCAGAGAGGATATAAACCAGAGAGGGTATATACAGGAATAAAAAACAGACCTTAAAAGTATAAGTCTCAAGCAAAACGTGTTGACCAAAATAGCTGCCTCTAATGTATCATTCTTTGAAGTATAAAGGTGCTTTTTCATGCTGACGCTCATTTTTAGCATTAAAACAGATTACAGTACGTTTCTTTCTTAATTGTGAAGTTTTATAGGATTGAAATTCTGAATCATGTTACGATTTGTACACAAGTTTACTTACGCAATCTTCCGTCTGGATAAAGCGTTGCAACTGTCTCCGCATATAGACGCAGCCCAGAAATCTCTCAAGCGGAGACATATCCGGACCCGGTAAGGCGGATGGGTGACTCGATGGGCAGCAAAGCATTTCTAGAGCCTCATGCATGAGAAGCGTCGGTACTGCACCTGCCCAGGACCTTTGCGGTAATACCCTAGAGATGTGACTACCGGTTTTATGATCGGAGGCTTGCGGGCTATGCAGCGCTGCATGACCCGGGCTTTGTCCAGGTCTCGCGGGAGAAGGTCTCGGTACACTGGGAGATCCAGGCCAGTTGGAGGCAGCCGGGGAAGCCATACTTTGAGAAGCCGGAAAAGGACTACCGTCGATATGACCTAAAAATTGACGTATCATTATTAACATTGTGAAGATAGCTTTGTTCGCTTTCGTTGTACTATTTGATATTCCTGACAAACATTTGATATTCCCTACAAATTTACAACTTCAATTGAAAATTATCATCATTTTTAGCTTGCATTTGTTTGTTTTCAAACATAATAAAAATGTAAAGACTTTTGGTTAAGATAAAGAGATAACGACTCAGTTATTAAGTTCATAAAAAACAAAAGCGATAAATCTGAACCGAAATAAGGTAGATACGTGCGTGCACTTCCGCATCATACACGCATAACCGAGAGTTGATGGTAATTTACTAATCGACGTGAGTGACTGAAGCGTTTCGTTAAATACATGAATAATTTGTGCTAAATTCGTGTATCTATTCAAATGAGCTTCTAGATGATCCTTCAATAGAATGCACATTGGTCACCCTATTCATTCATTTAAAAAACCGACAAAATTTTAGAAAACAAAAAAAGGCTTATTTTCTGTTCCTGCACGAGAATTGCACTATAACTGAACTGATTTACACTAATGCAAGATTCTAGCTAGCAATTCAGCAGGAAGCATTGTGTGCCGCCGGCTCAAACTATCGATTAAGCGTACATAGAACTGTCTTAACGCCAAAACGCTAATAGTGTCTCCAAATATTTGGCGAAAACGAGAAAGAGAGTTCTAGTGTAATCTAATGTAGGAATAAAAAACAGACCTCTAATCTAGTGCAATTAGTTCAGTAAATTCGTATACTGAGTTCAGTTAAACTGAATAAAAAACAGTCACTGAAATCATTTCGAAATCAGAAAACGCTTGAGTGTACACTTTTTGAACTAGTGCAACCAGCGTAAGCACAGAAAATAAATCTAAAGTATAAAGATGGAAACATTTATTTCTTCTGTCACTCATACCTGTTTGCATGAATGAACCAGCAGGAGAATGCCCTACTTGAACATTACTGCAAGGACCAGGCGATGATGTCGGCATGAGACCAGCCGGACTGGGAACATGCATCGGATTTAAAGGACTATTTGCAACGAGGCCGGATCCGGGAGACGGATGTGGTAACATATTAGGTGTATTTGGCGGTAACGACGGTGGAGATGCTAAATTAAATGAAGTTGCAGGACTGCTTCCGAAACTTTGATGTTGATTTGCCTAAAAAAAAAGTTTGAGATTAATCGAATGTCTTATTAAGATGCTGATATGACAATTTTGAGAAAAATATTTCATTATAATAGAGAAACGAGAACTAGAAAAACAAATCCCAAGGTAACAAAGTAATAAATAAAACGCTTCCTTAAAGGACAAAAATCTGGAAAGAAGAATGATTTATTATCTTACAATTAGTTGGATGAATATACTTACCTGGGATATATTTGCCGTATGAGGACTGGCCGGTGTATGAGGATTACTACCAGATGGTGGTGTGAGCGGTGGATGAAATCTCAGACCTTCGCGTTGCTGGGCGGGCGATTGGGGCCCACTCCTATGATGACCTAAGAAGCTTACGTTGCCTCCAGCACCATCGCTATCCATAGTAACAGGCGACGGTGGATTATCATCCTCCGACTGAGACCTCCTTCTGTATACTGCGTTCTCGTCGACATATTTCGATAGAAATGCCTGCAATGGCACAAACATATTTATCACGAACAAACTCTTTAAGGATTCAATTATCGAGTCTTTTTTTTGTATATCTTACTTTTAGGCCCTGCGTAGGCGTGAACTCATCGACGACGTTACTTCTGTCGAAACGACTATAAGCACCGTCGCGTAAGCTCACCAAACCCCCGCCGCGCAAACGTAATTCCAAACAATACATTCCTTGATACGCTATCCTTACTAAAGTGACACATTGTGGCATTATAGTAAACGTTTGTACCGGCACTCGTGGTCTCTGTAGAGAGGAATTTAGCCGTAAATCTGAACCGAAAAAAGGCAGATACGCGCGTGCACTTACCGCATGCACGCATAACTGAGGGATTGATGGTAATTTACTAATCGAAGTGAGTGGCTGAAGCGTTTCGTTAAGTATATGAATAATTTGTGCCAAATTCGTGTATCTATTCAAATGAGCTTCTAGTTGTTCCTTCATTATAGAATGCGCATTGGTCACCGTATTTGTTGGACCTACGGATATAAGCGGAACATTCGTTATTACATCATTTCCATCGATCGAGCGTTCGAAATTGATGCGGAAAACTTACTCCTACCAAATACCAACTTAAATGCCTTGTCGTTCGTACTCCACTGTATAGTAACAGTTGCACCTTGATTTGGACCATACGCAAGAACCAGCTTGCTATAACTATAAGACTTAATGCTAACCATGTTGCGTAAGTTATATTTCTCTGGAATAAAGAAGGTAGTATGGCGAATTATATAGAACGCAATTTATATAATGCACAAGATGCAATGATTTTTCAGTGCAATGTGTAACGCACCCATTTTGAAATATTCAGCTAAATCATGAACAATCAAATACAAATGTACTATCTGTGCCCAATCGTTTAACAAGACATCTACAGTGCGGGAGACGGTATCGGCTGTACCCATTTCATATTGAAAATATACTGGCCTACGCAAACCTGTAAAATCCGAAATTTACACTTAATATCTACTATTAAAAGAAACAGACGCACAACGTATTTTATTTGCTCACGAGAGAAGATCCGATTTTATTCGGAATTGATGTGTGCCATATTTCAGTTTAAACATTGCAGTACAGACGTTTGCATAACGCTGCATAATGCATAAAACATAAGAAAATAAAACAATTAGAATCCTTCATTTCATGCTCTGATTAGTCAATTCCTTTATGCCTTATGCGTTATGCAGCGTTAAGTAAAAGTCTGTGCTTTATACCATAAATTAATATGGAAACATTCACACATTTTCATATGTTATATGTAGATATACAGGGTGTCCTATTTTAAATAATATATTAAGATTTCTCGAAAACTATGGTAGATACGGAAAAATGCTTCAAACAAAAAATCGACATGACCTTGACCTACCCTTGGCGACGCCACCCAAGGTCAAATCAATGATACCTTCTAATGTCCCCCTTCGAACCATATAACTTTTGTTTGAAACATTTTTCCGTATCTACCATAGTTTTCGAGAAATCTTAATGCATTATTTAAAATGGGACACCCTATACACACACACACACAGGCAAGCACGCACGCACGCACGCGCGCGCACACACTGTATACACATAAATACATACACGTACATTTTTTTGAAAATTTAACAAAAAAAAAGACTTATTAGCAAAATTGTACCTCACTGTTAAATTCATAATTTTACACTGTAGAATTATGAAAAATATACGTATTAATGGACAAATTCTAGTACGAAGAAACAGTATTGAAACCTTGTTCTTTGGGATGACTGCTGGAGAGAGGACTACCATAAAACACAAATTCCACCGTCCATGTTTTAGCCATGCCTTTGCCCTGAACTCTAATCGAGACACTCAAAAGTCTTTTGAGAAGAGCGTGCCAAGCACTGCTCATAGCTATGCTCGGTGATGGTGCAGGCAATTGAACAAGTTTGAGTACTAATGCCGTGGCATTCGCCTCGACTTGGAGTCCCTGATGGGCTATCTCCCGTCTAGTAAGCTGCGTATTATATAATATTAAATTAAGACAATTTATAACACGGAAGAAATCATTGCCATATACAAGATATACTACAAAATGTACTTTGCGAAATAAGCAAACGACACGCTATATAGAAAAATCAATGAGAGAGTAAAATCTTACTTCTTGAGCCAGAGTTACGAACGGTATTCGTTCGTCGCATAAAGCAACAACGTGCGCCAATTCTGGAATAAAGTAAGCCGGATGCTTTGGTCTTCTATTCTGTGGTGTTCCTGCCGCGTCTGTCCTTCCTCCGACCCCGGTGCTTCTACGTTTGTTGTTAGACGTCTCCACCACTTCTGTAATGCACCCCCCATCTTGATCATTATTCCCTAAAAAATCCACCCGTTAATCCCCCTAAAAGTAACAGAGCAGTATGCCAATACCACACTGAATGATGCCAGATGTTAATTATTATTATCCGTACACTGTATTATATTGCATATTGATAACGAGCATGAAAATGAGTATATTAGTAAGAGTTAGTAAGAAGGTTAAACTTAACATTCTCAGGCAGGATAGATTATATGTATCTAATTCGAGAGCATTGCATAACATATAATTACAACAGTTAATTACCACAGCTCGATAACATAGTTAATTATAAATAGGGCTGAGCATATGTATCTGAAATATTTTTATTTGAAAAACAATATTTGTAACACAATTGTATTTTATATTTCAAATCCTGAGAGAGAGAGAGAGAGAGAGAGAGAGAGATTGAACAATCTTATTATTTGAATTACAAAATACAAAAAACTTTCAATCTTTCTATTTTATAAATACAAAATACAAAATACTTTCATGTGCTCCGCTGAAATACTAAATATACTTATATTGCAAATAATTTGTTTTAAATAAAAGTATTTCAAATACAGTCTTGATTATAAAGATAGTTATTTATATGTTATATATTAATTACGTATTAATACTAATTCTATTTTAATTTCGCAAGCTAAATGTTTCTCTTTTTCTAACGGAGATGGAAAAAATGAAGAAATATATTCAGATTTCAGTTGTATATGCGTGCGTGCATGCGCGTATTATAATTACATTAATCTGATTTTAATCAATTAAAGAAAAACCCAAAGTGTTCGCTATAAGACTTGGTATTGACACATAAGTGAGAATCATCCCGTATAATACATATGGTATATTTATATCATTAGTAGAGTTGAGAAAAAATTAAGTGTTAAAATTAATTGCCGTTAAAAAATTAAAATTATTACATAAAATTAGGAATTATATTGTCCTAAATTGTATTACAAGCTACAATTACACAATATATCAGGTTTATTCGCGTGGCGTGCTCGAACATACTCCAACATGCTTCTACCACTGCTCTCCAACAAGCATGTTGAAGTGAGTAGGAGCTATGACAGGAGCATGTTGGAGCATGCGATGCGAATAAATCTATCTTGCCTACATACTTATGCATCCATGCTAATAGTATATTAAACTAGTATAAATAGTATAGAACAAATAGTATAGTAAACTAAAAGAGGAGTTGTGATAAGGCCATTTTTGGTCCCTCTAAATTCAAACGAAACTGTGGGGGGAGGGATATACCTCCATATTGGACTCATAATTCCCCAGGAGAATATGATCCTAAATCTCATCCTTTATAAATTATTACATTTTGAATTTGAACGATTTATAAGAGATGTGATACTTTTCGAGGATTGAGATTTTTTTAATGTTTCCGGAATTACCAGTTTCTCAAAAACTTGCCAAAAATATCATTTAGAATATCAAGAGATGAAGGTATATTTCCCCTTTTAGTTTCATTCGAATTCAGGGAGGAAGGCAAAAAATGGCCTCCCCCTTATCGCAATCCCTCCTTTACATTCAAGTACATGCATATCCATAAAAATTATTCACTTATCCATGTAACAATTTAATGATAAACAACGATAATATACAATAGGATCATTGTTATCTTTACTCTTATCTTGTTATCTTTAACTATTGATTTTATCTAATATCTATAATAAGGAAGATCTATAGTTTTAAGAATAAAAAGAAAAAAGATGTAATTATAAAAAATTAAAGAAAAACGAAATATGTAACTTAATAAACGATAGATATTAGTATATGTATACTTCTCATACTTATCCTTATTCCAAAATATAATATAAAATTTGTATACATCTACTCACCACTATCGACACTTGTAAATGGGCCATGAGTAATCACAAAAGTATCAAATTCAATAAGGCTTTGGACTTTCAAATACATTTTCGGTATTTCCGTTTCTATGCTATCATCGTGTGGATCATCTTCGATGGAACTATGCTTCACCACAGCAAGATAGAAAGAGCACTCTATTTCACATGGTGAGCTTTCTTTCTCTTTGAATGCCACAATCTAAAACAAAGTATATGTAGATATACAAGTGTGTGTGTGTGTGTGTGTGTGTGTGTGTGCGTGTGCGTGTGCGTGTGCGTGTGCGTGTGTGTGTGTAGCGTAAACTAAAATGGTATATATTTTAAATTATTATTATTATTATAGTATAGTTTTTTAAATTAATAAAGATGTGTACCAATATGACTGTAGGATGTCGGTGCAATTGAACGAACATCCGATGCCGACTAATCTTAGACATAGGATGATCTGGATGATGCAAAACGGGCAAACGTTCATGCGAGGTAGCTGGTAGATGTTGCAATGTTTTCTCACAACGTCTCTGTGTTATCCAAAATCTGTGAAAACAATCGATTTTATTCCAAATATGCTGAAATGAGTCCAGGAAAGATCATAAAGTATTGTAACAATTAATACCTTAATTCAGATATAAGTGTCGGAAGACGTGAATGATCCCCATTTAAGGCCATTGTTAATTCTGGGACAAGTGGTGCGTCATATTGAGGGACATGACACTGTAGCATACCGGTATGAGTGTCAACTGTAACCAACAGCAGCTCGGCACGTAAACATGGTTGCAATATAGGCACTGATAAAATAGCTGGAGATCCCGCTAAAGTACCTAAAATATTATTTAAATTAATTTTTCATCCTTCAAATATAAAAAATCAAACATAAAAGAGACAAAAAAGTATTCTTAACTTACACTCAACATCTTTCAGCATTGTTTGTAACTCTTGTTTCAATTCGGACAAACGACTTCGGGTTCGGACGTAGATCGTATGCACGAGTAAACATTCCATCGACAATTGATCCGACCTAATGGCTCTATGTGCTATCTCGCTTTCCTGCATCACATATTATCACAATGTAACGTCATGTTTGAGAAATGTACCTAAGTGTATCGCTTTACCTTACTGCCTAACGACGGAATATGCACAACTGCAAGAGGCCTCGCAGGATCGTGTTGATCTACTTGAACAGTCAATCTATATCCAAGCTCTGATCGTGGATCCTTTCTCGTTAATTCCCTAAAAAAATCTCATATGTGAATAAATATCATGCGTACATAAAAATTCTTTTGCAAAATTCCTTTTAAATACATATATATATATATATATCATTTATTTACTACAACGACAAACTAAAAGAAACAAACTTTTTCAGAAAATATGTTTCAACATTCTGGGTCATGAAAATTTTGTAATATATTAATTTTAAAATATAATTTTAATGTAATAGTTGATTGTAGAGGAATAAAAATATTATTTTTAAATGTTTTTTTCCATTTTTTTTCTGCAACTAAAAAATGACAATTTTGGAATTATGTCATTGTAACGAGCGATATTATCATTGGTCTTACCTCCAATAAGATATAGAAAGACATTTGCCAGGTGTATATTCGTCTACATGAATATGATCGTCCAATCTATCCCGAATCAGCCTTAACGTTTGAGAATACAAAACTTCTAATTGTAATGATTGACAAAAATAATGCAGGATATGATATACCTCTGATAATGGGTTAGTACTTTCAGCCAATCGCGATTGAATAACCTGTCGTAAAAAAACAATTAACTTCTGTTAAACATCTGAAAGTATAAGTTATTAATTTGATTTTTTTGATAAACATACTTGGTGTACATATCGAGTTTGCAAAGGATGTACCAATGCTTTTCCATCTCCGGTCTCTCTATCCGAAACCAAAATTTCTAATTCTAACAGTCTCCATGGAACTGTTGGCCCATCACCCATAACCGTAAGAGATACTGAAAACTCTTGCTCGATAAGAAATGTCACTCTTCCTGCCTCAATCTATACATTAATAATAAATTAAACTTGAAATAATTACGCATTTTTTCTTCTACAAAGTAATTATAGTGTATCTTTTAACGGAATTTATATTTCTGCTTATCAAATAAAAATAAAAAGCCTTTGAGAGCCAAAGCTGGATATTATTGCGATTATAATTTATTGTGTATAACAATTATTTAAACGTTTTACTCATGTTAGGATCTCCTTCAGCAATTACATTAACACCATAAGTAAAATATATATATATACAAAATTGATTAGACAATTATACAGAATTGAATCATTACAATGTATTTAAGATTACAAAAATTATTGTTCGTCGTTATGTGAACTATGGATAAGATGTATCTGAATGAAATATTCAACTTGCATTCATATGTCTCCAATAATGTCCATTAAATTTCTAAATATACTAAATAATAAAACTTAAGTCAATAAAATGAAGATTGAAAATTAAACTGAAAGTAATTAAATAAAAAAACTTACATGGCAGTTAAAAGATGGGTATATCAAGCTGACAGCACTGCTGACAGATCATAGATCTTAACAAGACACTCAATAAACTAAAGAAAAGGGGGAAACATCAAGTTTTAGAAATTAAAGTAGTATATAAGGGATCTAAAAATTTCGTGTCATTTTGTCCAGTTATTTTTTTATGTATAAATATCTTTTAAGATATTAGTCGTTTGTTTAAAAAGCTTTCTCTATCTAGAATTTTTATATTATCCCAGTCTCAAAATCACGTACAAATTCCAGTCTATGCTCAGTAATTACGGAATATTGCGACGTATTTCAATTAATATGGTTTTTATGCTTTTAATTCTTATCTTTAACATTTTGTTTGTTTGACCTATGTAAGATGGATCGCAATCCTTGCAATCAATTCTGTAAATGTATGTGACAAAACTGGGAGTTTATCCTTGAGTACTTTGATAAATTTACATAGCTTGTTAACCCCTGTACACTATTTTGATTTCTAAGACTTTGATGCTTCCCCCTCTTCTTTAGTTTATTGAGTGTCTTGTTGTGTTGTTGTTTAACACATACATATATCTCATTAGATCCATGATAAGCGTGCTGTCAACATTGCACGATGTTCATCTTTTAACTGCCATGTAAATTTTTCATTTAATTATCCTTAGTTTAATTTTCAATCTTCATTTCATTGACTTAAGTATTTAGTATATTTGGAAATTTAACGGACATTACATGAATGAGAGTTGAATATTTCATTCAGATATATATATATCTTATCCACAGTTCACATAACGACGAACAGATAATTTTTGTAATCTTAAACACATTGTAATGATTCAATTGTATATAATCGTCTAATCAATTTTGTATATATTTTACTTACGATGTTAATGTAATTGCCTGAGGACTCTAATCATGGGTCGAAACGTTAAATTAATTATAATCATAATAAATTATAATCACAACAACATCCAGCATTGACTCTCAAAGGCTTTTTATTTTTTATTTATTTCATTACAGCCTATATTATTTCTATTGATTTCTGCTCATTTTTTATATATAATTTTATATATAATTACCTTCAAGTTGCGCATCTGTGGCAACAAGTTTCCAGTGACTAATCTATGTTGAATGACTTGATTCAATCTCTGCAATGTACTTCTCTTTTCTGTAGGAGTGATAGGATCTGGAGGTACTATTCTCTCCTATTCAAACACAATGATTTGTCAAATTATATTTTTTAATATATATATATTTTTTTTGTTTCGTGTATACTCACTCGAATACAAGCTGGTAATCTGCCGTATGTTCCAGTGGTAAGTACTTCTACGGCTGCAGGAATATGGAAATTTGGAAGTCTAGCGTGTACCAAAGTATCACGAGCCATCCTCGCCAACATGTCCGCGGTATCGACAAAAAGCAATGATTGCTTATCTAAAAACGCCATTATGTGCTGAAAAGAAGAACAAATTATTAGATTGTACATTTTAATTATGTGATTACAAAATGTGTAAAAATGTATCATACTGTAGATTTATCCACTTTAGATGCGCTATTTGCCCATTTTACCAGTGCCAATAAACGAACGTACAACTGCCTCGTTCGAGCGGAAAAATTATAAATTTCAATTTTGCGTTCCATGTCTGTTTTACGAGGGAGCCTAAACAAAGAGATACAGAATAAACCATAATATCAGAAAGTATGGAAGCATTCTTGTCGATATTTCCCTATTTTGTACGTACAGTTCGGCAAGAACAGTGAGTTCATGATACGTTCGTTGTATAATAAAATCTATAAGCATCCCTAAGGATATAGATCCACCACGATTGCCTTCCTGCGGTATGTTATTTGTGACGGGAGTTTGATGACCCTCTAAAGGTACTGGCGCCATTTTGATGTCGTTTTTAACAGAAAGTATCTTAATTTGATGTACGTACACTTATAGATATTTCCTCTACAAATGACAAAAATTGTATTATTATTTCAAAAATAGATAAATAATATACATATAAGCAACATACTTTATACTAACAGTGTACATATGTTTTGACTTTAAAAATTAATTTATTTAGTATTTGGTTACAGAAACATGTATTTGTAATATTTTATGTAAAAAAGAAAACAAAACGCAGAGAAAGGTTTGATATCTCTGTATAAAATACAATTGTGCAGTTTCATTATATTCCATAGTGATAAAATAGACAAAACCCTTTTATAGAAATAGACATCTCGAGTATTATCTATCACAATAATTCAAAAATAGAATCTCAAGTCATAAGCCATAAGAAATTGACCAATCACAGTTAAATATGAAAAAAATAATAGACTATAATGATAAATTTCTTATGGCTTGCGACCCTATTGTAGAACAAGTTAAATTTTAATCGGTGAAGTTGGCTAATAGCCAACTTGTACAACAAATGAACTGTCTACATCAAGCTATTATCTAAGTTTTAAGTTTTATGACCATTCTACAATAAGCCATTATTAATATATCAAAAGTCAGAACTTCTGACTCAGAAGCTAGAAATTGACCATCAATTATTCTTCTCACATTCAACTGTGATTGTTGTCAACTGTTAATTTCTTACGACTTAAGACTTAAGCTTAGATAATGACTTATTGCAGAAAGCCTATATCAAAAACAAAAAAAGAACAAAAAAGTTCATCAATAAAACCTAACTTTTGGACAAGACTGTACTCTGATGAATTCCCTGCTTTAACAACACAAAATATCTTATTTTTTTGTTAATAACTTTTTAACGAATAACGAGCGACAGCTAAAATCTGTTGGAGCACTCATCAGGGTCATGACCTTTGACAACATACGTCAAGGTCATCAGGGCGGGTCCCCCTCATCGACATATTTACCAAATAGACAGTAATGATGAATGCAGTCACTTGTACTATACTGGATTAGTACACATTAGAGACTGCTTTATATAAAGTATCTAAATGCAATGGCACAATCAACTTTAAGAATAAAATAATAGATGCATATTCTATTAAATAACATGATAATATCATTATTGAATATTTAATTGTTTAGAATATTTGTATGCTTCTACATTTAACTTTATTACTTGCATGTATAGTGGCTTTAGTACAAACTAATCTAGTATAATACAAGTGACTGAATTCATTATTTATATCTATTTGATTTTAAGTACTACTAGTGTATATTAATTCAGTTATAAGGAACAGATCTTAAATTTACAGAAATTAGGTTCTTTTTGGCTGAACTTTTGCACCAGTTCATCTTTTTTCTTCTTCTTTTCTCCTGGAGAGAAAAGGAAAGAAGATGAACTTGTGCAAAAGTTCAACCAAAAAGAACAGGCCTATTGATGTACTGTTCAATATCTTATAACATCTTTGTAGGTAGTACATCAAAGACGTTGACAGTTCTACCAGTCTACATTAATACCAGGTAATACAATAACATTATATAGAAATGAAAAGGAAAAGAATAAACATTAGAAGAGAAAGGAAGATAGGAAATATAACATATGAAAGTCCGAGTCTACAACACGGTTGCCAGGTCTCCAGATTTTGACTGGAGACTCCAGTTTTCGGAACCAATCTCTAGTTCTCCAGCAGATGGGAAAGATCTCCAATTTTTTGCTCGCATGTGGTATCTATTAATTGTACTATCTAGTGATGTCTGTGTAATATTTAAATTATGTGGAGAGTAATAAGAAAGTCTGTGATTGTTTGCAGTTTATGTTATTTTACAAATAATAAAAAAGTTTATGTGTAATTGTGTTGACACTTTATGTTGGTCAAATATTAATAACAAAAAGAAAGTCTATAACAACAATCGCAAAACATGAATTAAAATTTTTTTTTTTTTAAATGAAACAACCAGCCTCCAGTCGAAATATGAAATCTTCAGCGCACGGACCTTCGGGTCCCAGCCGTATAGTGCTCGGGACTTGGCAACCGTAGTCTACAATGCATTGGTAGTCGGTAGAAGTTGGCTGTTGGCTGATTCATTAACTCGCTATCAACTAACCAACTGCAGACTATCGACTCATTGTAAACTTGGATTAAGACAGAAGAGGTGTTGATAGAGCACATAAATATGCATGTAAAAAATAGATTAAGGAGAGATTTTAGGGGGAAAAAGAAAGGAGAATTGGATGAGAAATTAGGAAAATAAGAAAAGTAAAAGAAAAGAGAATACGTGTGAATTAAAGAATTTAATGTAAATCAAGTCTTAAATGGCTTTGGCTAACAGGCTAATTAATAAAGATTATTATTATTACAATATCCTCTTACCTAAATTTTTAAAAAATTAAGCTCACGCTGTCTACTAATTCATCAGTATTTTACATTTGGAGTACACGGACTAGTATCCAACTTTGTTCTAACGATGCCGCTGGATGCCACACGATATCTAGCATGATTTGAAACTGCAATCAACGCTTCCTTCGATTTTACAGAAGAGAGAACAAAAACAAGCTGCTTTCCATCATAGCTTCGTGACTCGTATGTACAATGTACATTTAATTACATCAAATTTGACATGAATATTTAACAGCATATTCAATCATATACATTTAATTGCACTTACTTAATAACTAAATTTATACGACAGAAAACGACCATATAACCATAGACATGTAAAATGATTAGACGGTACAAATCATGATGTAAGAAAACAAGGTGTACCATTCCCAAGGATGCGCAGTGGTTCTGCTCTTCAACCAATCAGAGTTCGCTCTCAAATGCTAAGAAGTGACATGGCTTCTTCCATGGTCACCATGTATATATACATATGATATATGCAGCGTAGTTGACTAAGGCTACGTTTACACCGTGCATTTAGG
>NW_017257958.1:298833-299408 GCF_001594055.1 Mycetomoellerius zeteki
GCAGCCTAACTATCAAAGAATATTGATATTGAAATTGAATATTGATATTGAATATTGATATTGAATATTGATATTGATTAGTATCGTTTAGTTTAGTTTAGTATAGTATAGTTTGCAGAAATGATGCCAGCGTGCTGTGTAAAATATTGTACTAGTCGCACGTCTTGCAACAAATCGAAAAATTTTTGATAAAATAATAGATGTGGTATGTTTTAAAAATAATTATTGTATTCTCTTCTAGAGAAGTTGTTGCATGTTTGGTGCGTACTAGACATACATACGATTGAGAAAAATAAATAAAAAAATAATTTTAAATAATATTATGAAAAAAAAGCCAAGAAAATACGTAAGCTAAGTAATAAAGAAAATGTATTTACCAGAATAAAATAATAAATAAATAACAATTGTACATATGTTATGTACAATGTGCATTTATTATTTTATTATTATTTTTACATATTTTTACTTTTATATATTGTTGTATTACACGGTTTTTTAGAGCACTATTAATAGTCTGATCTTAGTACGGCGTTTGAATCTCGCGCAACATTTGAGGGCGAAATTTGATTGGCTGG
>NW_017257958.1:299419-330932 GCF_001594055.1 Mycetomoellerius zeteki
CTACAGTCGAGCATTCCCCTGTTACAGTCGAATTACAGGGGAATGCTCGACTGTAGTTGGTTGGTTCTTGCATTCTAACCCGTTTCGAACCTTCGGTGGAAACTAGAGTACTGTAAATATCGCCTCACTGATTGGTTGCTGCTCCGCTGCTCGACGCTTGCTGCATTCAGTCTGCACTAGGCATAATTCACACTAGACGCAGCAAGCGTCAAGCTGCGGAGCAGCAACCAACCAGCAAGGCGATATTGTTTACACCACTGTAAAAATCGCCTCGTTGATTGGTTGCTGCTTCCACTGCTTGATGCTTGCATGTGAATGCACCTTTACTCACTCCAACGCGCTTGATAGAGTGAGGGTGCTATTACATAATCGCGGAAACACATAACCAATCAGAAGTGATCCGCTGTTGTGGTTTCGCATTTTACCAATTACTGATTGGTTGCACGCGTTTCCGTGCTCATGTAATGGCACGGGCTCTCAATAGGAGCTATGGTAGGAGCATGTTGGATCTTGCGACGCGAACAAACCTCATATATTTCCACCAAGAAGTTAAACACAAGTTGTGAAACTGAGCACTTTCACATGTGTTATATTACTTACGTTTATTATTTTGTAATAATTACATTAAATACAAAAACACAATTATCTTTTTAATATATTTATAAAAGTGTCACGTGGTAAGGAAATTTTTCCTATCATCTTCATTTTTTTCTTTCCTTCTGCTTGCTGCGCCAGCAATTTTTTTCTTCTAGTAACATCACCACCGTACTGAAAAAAGTAAACACAAAATTAATGAAGTAATCCCAAATTTAAAGTCTGCTCTTATTTTTTTAATATAAGGTATACAAAACATTTACTTACTAATTTTGCTGTTACATCCTTTTTATAGGGCTTCAAAGTTTCTCTCGCAATCACTTTACTCCCTACTGCTGCTTGAATTGCTATTTCAAACAGTTGTCGAGGAATAGTGTCAAGAAGTTTGACACATAACTTCTTGCCTATCTGAGACGCTTTTGTTCTATGTACAATTGTGCCTAATTCTTCTACCACTTTTCCATTTAATAAAATATCCAACTAAAATTTATATATCAAAATACATGCCATTAAAAAGTTCAACATTAAGCAAGAATAATTTACAAGTGGCACTTAAAAATTACCTTTACTACGTCGGCCACTTGATAGCCATAATCTTCGTAATCAAAACTAGCATAACCAGAACTTATACTCTTCAAAGAGTCGTGAAAGTCGAGAATTACTTCGTTCAATGGCATCACGTATTGCAGCATGAATCTGTCATTGCCAATAGTTTTGCTCAGTTTTTCTACACCTCGCTTTTCCCAGCAAAGCGATATGATTTCTCTCATATATGTATCTATATATTTTATAAAGCATTGATTAATCTACAAATATTAAATAAAATAAAAATGAGAAAAGTCATCAAATTCCTGATCAAAGTATTCGAAAATGTATTCATTATCTTTTTCCTGATATATTCTTAAATTCAATTCTGAATGAATTAAATTGTACTTTACTATAAAATTACAGATACCTGGCGTAATGATAGTCGCAATAATCATAGGTTCATAAAATTCAGTGACAATTTGGGGGTCTGGAAAATGTACTGGATTATTAAAGATCACTGTATCGCCTTGATATTTCGTTATATTTTTACTGCCAAAAATCTTTGCTTTGTAAGTCACTGCAGGTGCTGTAACTATCGGCTGTGCCTCGTATTCCTGTTCAAGACGTTGAATAAAGACTTCCATATGCAATAAACCTAGAAAACCAATTCTCCATCCCCTTCCAAGTGCAGCGCTGTAATATGATTTTTTTTTTCGTCACGTTTGATCGTTATTCTTGTAGTTTATAATCATTTACGACAGAATTTTATATTATCAACAACATTTATATAGAAAACAATTTTCATTCGTAAAGCTTACAGATGATATAACTTTTACCTTGACTCTAAAGTGGCATTTACAGCACTGTCATTTAGAGCAAGTTTGTCGATAGCTGCTTGTAAAGAGGATAATTGTGACTGATCCATTGGATATACTCCTGCAAACACCATTGGCTTTGATGGCTTGAATCCTTCTAAAGAATCAACAGACTGATGCCGCAGATGCAAAGTATCACCAATGTGAGCCTCCTTAGACTTCATGTTGCACGAAATAGCACCTACTTGTCCAGCAAATCTACATTACATTCAATAGCACAAATTAAAAATCTATCGCACGCACGCACGCACGCACGTATGCACACACACATTTTTATATTCAGGATGTTTGGCAAGAGGAAAAAAATTTAAGAAGTTAAATTAATATTTTTAGTCCCTTAAAGGGTTACATTGATTTGAGGCAATTTATTTTAGATGATAAAATAAGAAATCAAGAATAACAAAATTGATGAATACTTCACTTTTTATAAATGTTTAAATATTCATGTACATATTAGACACCTTACATAAATATTTAACATTTAGAATTTAAAAAATTAAACCAATATCACAATTTTGTTATTCTTGATTTTCGTCTTATTTTATTATTTAAAATTACTCCTTAAATTTTCTCTGATCTATCATTAAACACTCTGCAACTTAATTTATAATAAAGTATAATTAGTTTATATAATAAAATAAATTATACTCACTCACATTGTGTTCACATTTTCTGTGTAAGGTCTGAGAAGGAAAATATTTCGAACTTCATATGATTTTTTCATATATGCAGAACTAATTTGTTTGCCGACTGACAATGCACCATCCTTCACGTAAATTAAAGAAATTGCCCCTTTATGTTTGTCGTACCAACTATCGAATATCAGTGCTCGGAAAGGATTATCTCTAGCTACCGTAGGCGGTGGAATTCTTTCAATTACAGCATCTAGAACTTTATTGATACCAGTGCCTAACTTGGCAGATATTTTGATAACGTCTATATGATCTACGTCAAGTAACATTTGCAACTGTTCTTTGACCTTCTCGGGATTGGCGTTCTTCAAGTCTACTTTATTAATTACTGGAATTATCACAAGATTCTTTTCTCGCGCTAAATAGTAATTGGCTACCGTTTGTGCTTGAACACCATCATTAGCATCAACAAGTAGTATAACTCCTTGACAAGGAGCCAGCGATCGATGAACCTCTGCTGAAAAGTCTACATGTCCTGGCGTATCGATGAGATTCAGAAGATACCGTTTGCCTTGATATGAATAAAACAACGACGCTGTCTGCGCTTTCACTGTGATCCCACGTTCTTTCTCCACTTGCAGATTATCCAGGATCTGCTTGCCAGAGTTTGCCTTTACAGCACCTGTTAATTCCAGCAATCTGTCCGCTAATGTACTTTTACCATGGTCGACGTGTGCGACTATACTGAAGTTACGAATGGCTTCAACTGGTACATCGTACTCTGCATCGGTCGTCGCTTGTGTGGAGAAATACCTACTTGACGAATACGTCCACTCTCTAGAAACAAGGTATAGAACTATAATTGAACGTTTCAATTAGTTAAATGAAGTTTTTTTTTCTTTCAAATCAAGATTCTTATAATTTTATAACCTTTGATGTTTGAAAAGTCTCGTATTGCGAACGGCACGGATAATCTTGGTGTACAATGAATTCAACATAACATTACGCATTTTTATGCGTGTCATATTAAGTAAAATAAGTTGATTATTGCGCGACAATTCTTTATCACGCTCTATTCCGAATGATTTGTAACATTTCCTTCTCTATGCTTCTTCTTCTTCATTTAATGGCTCTCGCCTCGGAGTAGGTAATAGGAGGACGATACGGCCAGTCACGTCTCTTGGAGCACGCAAGCGTTAAGCCCAAGACACAATGGCTGCGTTCAGCAGAACGTTTGTTTTGCAACTGTTGGAAGTTTCCTTCGCGCTAATTGGATCATACTTTTAGATCTAGAAGAATGGTCCTATCTCAGCAGACAATCATAAAACGGTTGCAAAACTGTTGAGTCTGCTGAACGCAGCCAATGCGAGGGAATAGCGATAGCGATAGGAATAACATAGTTTCAACCTATCAGAAACTGTGTATTCCGGTGTATCCGATTTCTAATAGATTGAAATCGTGTTGTTCCTATCGCTATCGCTATTCCCTCGCATTGTGTCTTGAGCTTTACGACCGTTGCGACAATTCTTGTGCTCAGACCCTTACTTATAAATAAATATTTAGTATAATCAGTTCCACTTAAATTTCGATAAAATTACACTCAATCGATGTGTGTTTTCACGTAAAAAATATTTGAGAAGGAAAAAATGGTGATGACCTCTTTTATCACACCGGGGCATGTTCGTAATAGTTCGGATTCCCATCAGAGCCATCAGAGGGTGTTTCCTGATTCCCGAATGTCTAGAGTCCCTAGAAGTAGAGAGTCTGGACTGGTCCGAATGTCATATCATCTTGTTTACTGATTGGCATATTCCGTTAAATCCTAAAATATAGACCAATCAAATGAAAGTGCTCACTGAGCATTCAGTGAACAGTTGTTGTTCTGAATGCACCCGCAATCGGGTGCGATAGATCATGATAGATTTTCTAGCCCAAATATCTGTCAACTTCACTTTTTTTGCCAGTTGGTTCGTTCATTTCGTGCAGAATCGAATGAGCCTGGTTTTATCAACATCGGAGGTAAAGAAGCTAAATTCAACTATTATTCTTTTTTCTTGTCAAATCTTTATTTTTACACGAAAACACATCAATTCGGTGTATTTTCATCAAAATTTGAAGTGTACGAGGTCTTGTTAACATTTACGTCTCATAACGATACGTCTACTCAAGGTTCCCTGTGCCAATTTGACGTGCCTCTTTAGAGAATGAGTATGCACGACACGGAAATTTGTGGATTTCTCTACGTTAAGTCAACGGGAAAAAGATACAACGCAAAGATCGCACAAAGAGTGAGGAAAAGGGCTTTGGCCCTGTCGAGGGTATGGAAACGCTTATGGTGCTCAATGATGAAGTTGGGACCCGGTCTGGGCTTGCAAGTGCAGTTTGATCAGAAACTCAGCTGCCACGACGCTTTGAAGCAAAACGAAAAGGACAGCTCAGTGGTGATACCATCAAATGCCATCATACATCGTATTCTGTCCAGAACGAAGCAATTCGCATTTAGTATATCATCGGCAGTGGATAGGAAGCCTCTGTTATCATTGTCCGCTAATTCAGAGACTGAGACGCAGCGTTGGATGGCGAATATCAGATACTTGTTGAAGCCCAGAAGGCACTGTTGCATTGAGAGATCATATGATGTATCCATGGTTGATAATGCACATTCGAAGGCAGCAGGTTTAATTGGTTGGTATAATTGTCAGTTTGGAGCTAGCCAACGATATAGGCCCGATTTCACTAATATAAGATTAACTTCAATTTTGATTAACTTATTCTTTACGTTTTTCTTATTCTTAAAATTAGGAGACAATAAAGAATAAATTGAACCGAGATTAAAGTCAATCTTATATTGATGAAATCAAGCTTAAGAGTGTTTCTAATAAGAGACACACATATGGCATGACAGTGAATTATTACAGCCTTGTTTACAATGCTAAACAAAGATGAAATGATTGCTGTGTTTTACACTGTTTTTTGCTGGAAAATACCAATATGTACAACTAAACCAAGTATTTAACTTCTGGTGAAGCTAACTGATTGATAGAGAAATTATTCAATGAAGAACAATTAATTATGCAGACTTTATCATTATGTATCTCTTTTCCTTTAAGTAACCAATGTTAATTGAAAAGAGAAAACTATAAGCACATACTCTCCTTTTTTTCAATCAATACTGATACTTGAAGGAAAAGAAAGAAAGTATATAAAAATAGTCCTATACTTTTTCTGTCAATATGTCAATTTTATGTTTTTTAGGAAAAAAACATTTACACATTTGATCTAGATATATACAGGGTGTTTCCAAATTAAATCGCAAAACTTCGGGAGCGTGTAGAGGAGTAAAAAACTAAGAAAAAAAGTCCTATAGACATATGCTCGTTTTTGCTCCGTTTCAGAGAAATCGAAAAAAAATGTTTACATTTCTTGCCATATCTAGCACCGACATATTTGATTACATTTTCCACTTTCTGTTATGAATTTGTCAGTCGCTCTTTGAAAGCCTTTAACAGTAGATGAATTTTGTCTTTTGCAATATGCCGCGTACGTATTCTAATAGTGAATATGCTGATATGGTTTTTGTATACGGTTTCTGCAACGGTAATGCTTTAAAGGCCTGGCTGCTACAAGAGCCGTGTTTGACAGATGCAATGCTTGTATTGCTGCAAGAGGTGCACATTTCGAACAAAATCTTCATTAAAAAGTTTATAAATAAAATAATTAAAATAATAAATTAAATATATTTTTTTCTTTTTTCGTGATTTCCTGCGAAACAAAGCAAAAAGGAGCATATGTCTATAGGACTTTTTTTCTTAGTTTTTTACTCCTCTACACGCTCCCGAAGTTTTGCCATTTAATTTGGAAACACCCTGTATATATTGTTGAAGCCATTCTCAATTTAGTGAATCTGTGAATATCAACGATTTTCATTCTTTGGCAGGTTTATATGGAGATTTGATTGCTAACCAAACAGGAATTTTCATTAGAAATGTTCACACAGGCGAGATAGCTAAAACTTTCAAATGGAAGGAATTCACTCAATTCCATTTAATGACAGCAGGTCGTCCAGAAGATGTAAAGCGTATTTGTGTAATACATACTAGTAAAGAGTTTTGTTGTGGCATTGGAGAACTCTACATATTCTGTCTTGACGCTAATAAGTTACTTCAAGACTTGGTAACACAGGGTCGTGGTCCAAAACGACAAAAATTTTTACATTCTGATGGCAAGAATCTTGAAACGAGGAAACACAATGAAATCAGTAGTCTTTCTTCACCATTAAAGAGTGATGCACCTCTTTGTATGCTTAATACAGATACTAATTGGTGTGTATCATTGTACAGGATGACAACAAAGGTGGCTAGAAAGTTTTGTGTTTATCAAGTTATTAATAATAAATGTATATTTATAGAAAACCTTGGAGTGTTAACTATATTTTATTAAATACTAAAAATAAATTTTGATGTAGAATCTTTAATATTTATATGTTATACTATCCAGATAACACACTGATGTTTTCTGTTATTTTGATAATAAAATGATGTTTTGAATGTGTTTGACATCAAAATGATGACAAATAACGTCAGCTTATTACTTGAGTAATGATTTAATAAACACGCAAAACTTTGTGACCAAAATTTTTTGTCATTCTGTATATAGTAAATTAAGTAACAATATTAATATAATGATGCATAATTAAATTTGAAAAATATGTGAAAAACAGTTTAAGAACATCGATCAGCACTAAAGTTGTGGAAAATATGTACCACTCGGAACCTAATTTAATGTACAGTGAAAAACTTCATTCCTGTAACTACAGAAAATCCAATACTTCTATTGCTTCTGGAATTTATGAAGAAATTATGGATAATATTTGTTATCCTAAAATGTCATTCACTTCCAATGAATATAAGGATAAAGATAAAATTTCATGCAATTTGCAAATGGAACCTCCAGCATTACCACCACGACAGAAACACAGGCTAGAATACGTAGAAGAAGATAGGTAAGATTGTTTTATTTTATTTAGGTACAATTACTTCCTGAGAAAAGTATTAAATATAAAATTAGAACAGTTTAAAAATGTGACTCGGTTTTTCTTAAAACAGAATGGATACAGAACAGTATTTTCATCAAGAAATTTCCAATCATTTTAAATCAAGGCTACAAAATACAATATGTACGCAAAAAAGTACTCTCACAGATTCTTCCAGTTATGTTCCAATGTCACCACAATTGAGAGATAATATGCTTAAGTTTGATGTTTTGGAAAGTTCAAAAGAAAATGACTACGTAATTATGCGATAACATTATATAACGTAAATATATGGATGAGTCAATATATATTTTGATTTTCTAGGATTATTTATTGACTTACCTATCGTAATTGATAAGGATTAAGAAAAAAATCTAATAGATAGCAGAATGATAATAAATATATATAAAATATAGTAAATATATGTATAATGTAGATAGTAAATATATTATATATAAAAAGCCGTCCAAAATGTACTACTTCATCGCCTTTTATATTTTATTGGTAATGTACCATAACGAATGAGAGAGTTTATTAAAATTTAAAAGAATATATAATCATTTAATAAAATCTTTTATACAATACTTATTTTCAATACTGTTGAATCGATGTATTTTTATTTATTTTGTAAAAAAGTGAAACATTTGAGAAAGTAAATGCATTTAATGTCAAACTAAAAATTGTACACAAGGACAATGATTTGTAATTAGTGTCTTATAATTAATGCGCGAGTGAAGTATTTCTAAAAGTGTAAAAAATTTACTGTGAACTATAATCTATTATAAATTATATCACTGATATATATTTTCTATATGTATTTTACTTATTCAAATATTTTTTATGTTACATGATATGCAATATTATAAATAGAATTTTGTCTCGAATTTGGTCGTGAATTATAAATTGTCTTAAGAAAAAATGCCGAAAAAAAGGAGTTGAAAAGATTATGTATTAATTTATGCATGCAACAACATATATAAATTAAATTTAAATAAAATTTGAATAATCTCTAATTATTGACTGATTAACATCGCGATTTTTGTTATACAACAGTATTAATAAGATTAATAAATATTATATTTTGGTTGGAATAGTGGCTCCTTATATTATAATTTATATTTGTATTTTATTTTATACAATTTTTTAATACGAATTTTAATAGATTTTTCTATTTTTTTAGATATGTTCTTTAAGAAAATTAAAGAAGAGAACTTAAGTTCGATTTATTTTAATTATTCTCAAGTGTATTCCATTTTTTGGTGTTAATATAAATGTTTCCTCATTGCGGACGTAAGGTATTTCTGTTTTCTCGCAAGGTTCGACTTTATAGTTTCGTAGCATCTTTATTAGTCCAAGTTTAACCTGATAAACGGCGAAGCGAGCACCTGAAAATAAAAAAAATTATTACATCTTACATTTTATTTGAAAAATGGGAACATATATTCTTAGGATATAAGATGTCTCCTGGATGTTTTTCGGATGTCCCTCGAAGATCTGCTGTGTAGGATAAACAGGATTGGTAAATAACGCGTTACTTTGTTGGTTGTTACCTTGTTATAATAATGATTTGGTAATGACATTGTGAATTTTTTATGATGGTAATGCTAACATCAGAGTTAGAAAAGTCAATTGTTGCTTGTAATGAATTGAAAAAGTCATTCGTTACTGAAAAACATAACTCCTAATTTGTAACGCGTTACTTTTTATACTTATAACTTTTTCAGTGTAATACGGGCAACTGAGAGTAATTCAACGCTGTTTTTGGTGCGCCAAATTAATAATTTAATTTGTTACAATACATACAAATTGTTTGTTCGCATGTACACGCTGTAATGAATTATTTTGCTGAACATGGCTCGGAAGGAGCTGAAACGTTCAAATAATTAAGTCGAATATAATACAGACGAAACACATGCAAACAAACAATTTGTATGTATAGTAACAAATTAAATTAATTTGGCGCACCAAAAACAACGTTGAATTACACTCAGTTGCCCGTATTAGCGAGATTAAATTGTTAATTACATCAGAAAATCCACAATAAAATATTATATTTCTATTTAAGATTAAGATTGCCAAATAAAAATTTTCCGATTGAAAGTAGCGCGCAAAGAAAGAAAAGAAAGGTGATATTTAAATTTAATTATTTTACTGTACCAATGCAATTTCTTGGCCCATCGCCGAAAGACAGGAAGGACATTGGATGCCTATTTTGTACAGCCTCCTCATTAAATCTTTCTGGATTAAAGATATCTGGCTCTGGATAAACACGCGGATCATGTTGAAGCGCGAAAATAGGAATCCATACTTTTTGGCCTTTTGGTATGGTAGCTTTAATACCATTGAAAGTATAACTCGACATCGATTTTCTCATGAGAAACAGTAAAGGTGGGTGTTTTCGTAAAATTTCTACAATAAGAATAACATTAAACATGGAAAAGTTACGATAATGTATATGCATTAAAGAATTAAGAGTTAGTCTTACTAGTGATAAGATTATGTTGTAATCACTATACTATCGTACAATGAATGCAAAAGTATTCATTCGTAGAGAAGATTTTTATAAAAGTCTTATTTAAAAATAAACATTAATTAGTAATATATTAACAATGAATACATTTTGTCCTGATATAAAGAAAAGAACTAAAAAATAAACATGTTCATGATCTTAGTTAAATTCTTAGTTAAGTTTCTAAATTTCTTAATTATGCTTTTTGTGCGTCCAGTAATATAATTTTTAATTTTTTCGCTTATTAACTCTCAACTACATGTCTCATTTTAGAGTCTTAATTTACATGTCTGGGTCAAAGTCAGTTATGGCGTTTTTGACTGGCTCTGTAATTATCACAAATCTCAATCGAAAATATTTTTTTCTAATGAAATACCAGAATGTATAGAATCAAAATATCAAAACAAAAAGGTTTTGATAATAATTGGAAAAGTTATGTCAAAAAATATTAAAGAACAATTTGTGAAAAGAGTGCAATAATCAGTTTTTTTTTTCCCAAAAACCATATCATTATGATAAAAAAAGATACAAATAAAAATAAGTAGTATTTTAAAAAGAGGAAAATGTAAACTTTAAGAAAAAAAATACATTATATTGATTCATTTCAAAAAGTATAATTATTTGCACGAGCGAAATGGGGGCGAAATTTTTATACATGCTCGGAATAATGATATTGGAGATACGTCGGGTGTTTTCTTCTTTAAAAATGCAATGAAAATATTTTATATTAAATATATAATGATTTCGGCATTATTTACTCACGATTTTATAACTCCGAGAAAATAGAGCGATCATTTCGTCAAGACGCCTCTTTCGCCAAAATGCTTTTTTTTTACAATGAATACACGGTTTAATTATAAGAAAACAATACATATACTTGAATACAGTACTAATAAACAGGCACTTACTAAGGTAAACGTCCCAGTGTCCCACATGTGTGTACCTATGTCTGGACATTTACACAAAATTTATTATTAATATTCTTGAGGCTTTCACGGGTGTTACCTATGTGACAATCTTGCGTTTCGCGGGTTTTCTCCGTGTTTAGATCCATTCTTGGAATGGAGAAACACGGAGAAAACCCGCGAAACGCAAGATTGTCACAAAATTTATTATTATTAATCTCAAATGCTTTTTGTATTACAGTATTATAATTTAATTGCATTTAAAGATTACAATTAAATTATAATATTACGTTTTAAAAAGCGTATTTGAGACTAATATTAACTTAAATAAATAAAGTGTTATGTAAATGGACATAGTTTATGTCCGGACATAGGTACATGTCCAGTCACTGGGATCGGACAGTACCTATGTCCAGACAGTTATACAAAACTTTATTTATTTGTATTAATATTAATCTCAAATGTTTTTTTTACCTTAAAGATCAATTTGAATTAGTTGTCTTTTGTCATTAAATATCTATATTATTATTTTCCGCGTTAGCATATTAATTTTCCAATTGTGGTCGAACACTGGGAGTCCGGGACAATTACGTCTCAGTGTCCGACCGGTTTGTCCGGCCACTGATACATACATTAACGCATTCTATTATTTATTTAAATATTTTAATTAATAATTGTTATAAGTGGGTTCAAATAATTTTTCCTTGCTTAAGGGAGTCTTGAGTTTTCAAATGAATACAAATATTTATATTAAAAATCTTTTTGATATTATAAATTGTATTATTTATAAGAACCTAACGCTTTTAAACATCCGGTTACTGGGACATTTACCTTAAAAACGAATTTTCATTTTCGGCAAAAATCTGTCGAATTTACATTTGACGGGTCCAAGCTTAGCAAGTCATTCAAGCCAAACTTTTATTGCATCACAATTAGCATTAAAACAACAACGAAACAATTGCATCTCCTCAATGGGGAAAAAAACGTTTGGAAAACGTTTTTTAACGTTTTTGAAAACATTTAGAAAACGTTTTCAAAAATGTTTAAAATAACGTAAAAGGTCTCATTTTTTTTCAATAAAAAAAAACGTTAATTTAAACGTTAAAAAAACGTTTGTTAAAAGTTAAAAAAACACTTTTTTAGTATTTAAAGAAAATGTTTCTTTAATTGTAAAAAAACGTTTTTTTTTATATTTGAAGGAAATATTTTTTTAATGTTTAAAAAACGTTATTTAACGTTTATTTAACGTTTAAAGAAACATTTATTCAACGTTAAAAAAACGTTTTTTAATGTTAAAATTATTGAACAAAATTAGAAAAAATAACGTATGGTATGTCATATCTTCTTTTGATTCGATCAACTTTTGTTTTCAAACCATAGATAAATATCTATGTTTCAAACAGCGTACCTTTGAAAACCTTATCCAAATAATTCATTTTCTTGATGATGTCATATGTTAAATTTCCATCATGTTTCGTATATTCCTCGTCAATTTCTTCACGCAGTCTATCTTGTATTTTCTGATTTAAAGCCAACTCGTAAAGCGTGTTAGCCATCGTTGTCGATGAGGTTTCATAACCAGCGACAAAGAACACGAATGCTTGAGAAACTATCAAACTGTCGGTAAAATCTGTGAAATACAAATTATTCTTTGCTTGTTACAAATAACTTAATTTCTTATCTAATATTGAAAATTGTGACTAAACTATTTAATAATTGATATACGACTAATGCCGTGCGGGGTCTACAATAGAAGTCGTAGCGGTCGTAAGGGCTTAAGTCATAGAAAATTGACCAATCACAGTTGATTATTCTTCTCATATTCGACTGTGATTGGTCAATTTTCTATAGCTACGTTTACACTGTGCGCTTAGTCCGCCACCTATACGATAGGTGTTTTTGTTTAACCTACAGGATAAACAAGGACATCTATTGTTTAGGCCGCAGCCTAAACGTACGGTGTAAACGTAGCCTATGACTTAAGACCCTACGACCACTACGACTTCTATTGTAGACCCCGCATTAGGTTGAGGCAGGGTCTCGTAACTGCTGGTACATCTCGCGCAATTAATGGGCGAGTTCAAGATGGCAAAGCAGCTAGGCATACTTATCGAGCGATTGAATATGATTGATTGGATCTATAAGTAATAACCAATTATGTTCATTTGCTCGGCGAGCAGGCTAGCCGCTTTGTCAACTTGAATGCGCCCATTGTCTTCCCAGCAAATGACATCACGTCCATTGGCGAGACATCGCGTTTATCTTCTCGTTGTATTATCTCTCGGTTGTTTCCACGTTCATGGCCGTAATCGGACAAACCAGACTAGCCAATAGAGATTGGAGAACTCGCGTATTGTCGATAAAGCGGGGAGCACAGACTCTTGCATAACGCATAACACGTAATGCATAAGAAAATGTACCAATCAAAGCCCTCCGTTTCCTTCCTTTCCATGAAATAAAGAATTCTGATTGATTGAATTTCTTATGCATTACATGTTATGCGTTATGCAAAAGTCTGTGCTCCCCGCTTAATTCCGTCTGACTACGATCATGGACGTGAAAATAACCGAGAAGGAAACGTACAATGTCAAAACAGGGGTGGAAGGCATTAATTGCGTGAACTGTACAATTATCCGACGCGCGAGAAATTTTTTCGCTTTTACTTTTTTATTTTTTGTCAAATACAACATTATCAAATGAATAATTGTTCACTATGAGAATGCATATCGATAGAGAGATATATATGTTTATGGTTAGTATTTCTTTATATCGATTTCAACTTCAAAAGCTATCTCACAGCAATAAATTTCCCTTAGGTGCGCACAATTCTCTCACTTTCCCCTATATTTTTTAATTTTTAAAAAATTCCTTTCAAATAAATTATGCTAATTCATAAAGAACTTAAGAAAGTGAATATTTTTCGAATTTAAATGGATCAATTGCGTTATCTGTGTATCTTTCAATATCAAATTATAATATATAATAGAATTATAATATATAATTATAATATATAATAGAAAATATCATATTATAATATATAATAGAATATCTGTAAGGATTTTCTTTACTGTAATTACAGAATTATATTTTAAAGTTATATTATAACATTATATAAGAATTTATAACAATTAATCATCACATCATTTATAATATGAAATTTAACATTTCGCTTAATAGAATTATAGTAATTTACACGGTTGGAGATGCGCAAACTCATATATAATTTCCTAAAAAATCTTCATGCAAATAATAAAGGCAGACAATATTTACCAATATCACCCATCTTATCCGAATATTTCTTCAAGTCGCGCAGCATATCAATGAAATCATGCCTAATGATATTATTTTCTTCTCTGTAATCCATACTATCAATGACGAGACGCATGAAGAAGTTGGTGATTTCCGTGTCCGGCAAGATGTGACCAAGAATATCGTATAACCACGGAGAAAAAATTTTGATTTTATTTCGTAAGAGATCTGACCAGGACGGATGGAATACATCTCTTCCTATTCTGCGGAATTCGCTATTCTCATTCGATAGAGCATTCATTTCGATGCCAAAGGCGCAACTACCGATAACGTCGGTTGTATACTTGGCCATTAGTTCAAAACACTCTATAGGTTCGTCTTTGTTTACTATTTTTTCTACATACTCTACAAGATGGTTAGAGCATTCTGATATTAACGAAAACATTTCCTTCAGTTTATGAGATGTAAAAATTGGTGACAGCTTCGCTCTTACGGGTCGCCATCTCTTTGGTTCTAAATTGAAGAGATGTTGCGACAGCGGCTCGGCCTGTGATTAACGAAAAAAAAATTGAATATAAATTAGTAAAACGTAAACCCCATAGCAAAGGGTCACATTCACATCACAACAGAGTCACAATAATCAGGAAGAAAAACAAATATGATGTCACTGTAAGACTGTCATAATATATGTAAAGGCTGTGTTCCAAATTTACTGCCAGCACAGAAAATGCTACAGTTTACGTTACGTGCACTATAGATTTTCAGTACTGGCAGTCAATTTTGGAACATAGCTAAAGCATTCGCACATCACCATGGCATTGCTGTGACATCACATTTGTAATAAAGCAGACATTCGCACGTCATCATGACATCATAATTGTTATGATGTAACTGTGACGTTTTTTTGCAAGCGAATTGACCAATCACTGTGGTAGAGATCTAAGGTAATAAAAGAGACGTAAGGTTATAAAAACAGTAGCAAATTCAACATGTTGACTTTCTTAGTGCTTGTATTTTACTGCTTCTTTTTTTTGTGTGCCATAGTCCTTATTAATATCACAAAAAATGAAGTAATTTAATTTTATAAATATCGTCACAATTAATAAAAGAGTGCAATTTTTTAAGGGTTATGAAATTAAAATGATTAATGATATTTGATTATGTTAAGAATATGTTCTTTTTGCCGGTATTATTTGATTAGTCAATAATTTTCTGTCAAGATGAAAAATAGTTTTTCTCCTTTTCTGAGAAGCTCAATCTTTTAATAAACGATTAGGTTGTATAATACCAGGTATTATACAGCCTAATCATTTCTGAGACCATCCGTACTACACCCCTTTTATCTCGGAAAGAGAGCATTTTAGAAAAAAAAAAAAAAAACGTTTCAGACAAGATTTGTATGGTCGAGGTATACATAAAATAGTGTCATTGGTTTGACCTTGAATAGTCGTTTGAAAGTCATAAAGGTCACGTTGATTTTTCCAAATAGTATACCCTATTTTTCATTACATATTCTTATAACTTATCTCGTGCGCTTTCCAAAACACTATAATAAAATATTTTTTCATTAAGAACTTTTTGAGTTATAAGACTTGAAAGTTTCAATATTTTGACAAAATACAAAACATCTTGTAAAACAATAATCTCCAACGGTCTTAATCTTGATAAATGTCATCCAGGACATGATCCTGAACAACATTCAAGAGGTTTTAACCATCGGTCGAAGACATTGCGGTAACTTTCAAGTCTTATAACACAAAAAATTCTTAATGAAAAAATTTGATTATAGTGTTTTGGAAAGTTCTCGAAAAAAGCTACAAGAATATGGAATGAAAAATAGGGTGTACCATTTGGAAAAATCAACGTGACCTTCATATGACTTTCAAACGACTATTCAAGGTTAAACCAATGACATCTTATGTACATCTCGAAACCATACAACTTTTATCTGAAACGTTTTTTTTTTTTAAATGTTCGGTTTCCGAGATAAAAGGGGTGTACGGGTGGGTCTCAGACACTCGGTATATGTGAATATATACACAATGAGTAAGAAGCAATGCAAGCCTACACCGACTTAATCTTTTAAGTTGTATCATTTTTTAAGTAAGGGAGTAATATATCAAAATTTTTGTTAAAAAGTATGTGAAATTATTTAAATTTTGGATAAACTGCTTAAAGTATTCACACCTTCTCGTGAGTGGTGAATCCTCTGTCGGCGAACGTGGAGAAATCTTTGATAAAAATATCCTTAATTAAATCTGGATCTTTTACGACAAGAATAGGTGTCCTCATAGCGAATATTCCAATCAAGGGTTCGTTTTTGTAGTCATTGCACAGTTTCATTAAATAACTACCCAATGTTATTCTTCCGAGCAGAACATCTTTTAAATTGCCAAATCCCGGTATTGGCCGTGGACCACGAATGCCACATGATTTCCAAAAGTAAAAGGTCGACGTGAAAAATTGATAAAGAACAAAAATTACGGCGAAAATGCCGCATAGAATTTCCAAGATTTCCATTAGTTTGCAATCGTCGATTGATTATCACAACGAACGATATTTACTGAAAGAAAAGAATAAACAAATCTTCATTAAATATATTTCCGCCTTGTGTGAAAAATTATAAAATTCAATAAAATTTAAACATAATCCTTAATAAAATGTAAGATGATGTTACATCAAATATTTTAAATATACAAAAAATTTAAACGTGTAAATTTCAAACACTCAAGATCTGAATGTTGTCACAAATAATAGAAGAAATAAAATAAGAAAAAATTTACGTTTATCTGAACTTTAATTCTTGTGACTCATCATTTTTACTGTTTCAGAAATTTAATTTGTATAAGAAAAATGGGAAAGAATTGTTTAAATATCGAATACAATCAATACATAAGTACAATCCGGTGTGTATCCACGCGGTTATGTAAAGAAACAAACTTTTCTTCGAGGGAACAATTATAAATATCTATCATTGCTATTTTAGTAACAGAAAAAATGTACTATGTTAGAAATGTACTATGCTATCGCCTTTTGTACTTTATGCTAATATACGTATAGCATAAATACATATATAGCTAATTAAAATTTAAAAAACTAGATAATATTCAGTGCTATCTTGCATGAAAAAGTTGTTACACTCAATATGTTGTTGACTAGATAAGTTTCTCCATTTAATAAGTGTTTACACTTACTTCTATTTCTAGTGTTTACTTCTAATCTGCTTGATAAATTGAAAAATAACATTTACACTTTTTCATCTTAATCTTTATTCATAATAAGGCTTTCATATTTTCAATTAATAATTTAAAAAGTTTCATTTAACTCGATGTAATTATATGGATTTTTCATTGATAAAAAATATTTAAAGATAATTATTTAACATAAAAATATTTTATATGTATATATAATTGTTTATAAATATTTGATCTGCATGAATTAAATATCTATTTGATTGTACTACTCTATATTTATATTTACAATATGTAACGTAAATATACACTTATCTATAAAAAAAAAAAAGAAAATAATTTAAAAGATTACATATTATTAAGATATACATATATATATATATATGCGTAATGTAGCATAAACTTAAAATTAAACTACCTAATGATGATTATAACGAACTGATGTATGAAATGTTAATGCACAACGAGGTTAAGAAAATCAATAAAAATTATAGTAATTATAAATAATTTTCATCATCGTTGTAATTAACAGATTTCTTCTACTTGTTATTGTGTGTGTTTTCTGTGAAAAGTTGTAAAAAGGCTGTAAAATTAAATTCGATTAATAAAGATACCAGAAGATTTGTGAGTTATCGCCGTGTTTTTTAATTATTGCTAAATTAAGTTCGATTAATTCTAATAATTTTCAAGTGTAGTTTGTCAATGCTAATAGAAATGTTTTACGTGGGGTATTGGAGTTTTCTCGCAAACTTTGATTTTGTAGTTGTCAATATTGGAACATACCTATAAATACATACGTACTCGTACTTGTGTATCTAGGTATATTCAGATACACTGGTAGCTTTGTAATATATCTCAAACCTAATTATATAAATTCTCTTTTTAATATAAACAGCGAAAAAAGCATTTGAAGTTGAACAAAACACAATTACAAGGGTCTGTCAAAAGTGTGAAACCCCTTAATATTTCGGAAACTAAGCATTCTTGAGAAAAATGTTTCAAATACAAGTTGTAGGAAGTTTAAAAAATCTATTTATTGAACACATCGGTTTGACCTTGGATGGCATCGTCAAAGTCGGGTCAAGGTCAAATCGTTTTTTTTAATGGAACGCCCTATTTTTAATACCAGAATCTAATAGCTGGTGTCAAGAGCTTTTCAAAACACTACAATAAAGTTATTTTTCATTAAGTACTTTTCGAGTTATAAGGATTGAAAGTCACAGTACCGCCGGCATTAGCATTACGTAAAGTATCCGACCGACGGCTGAAATCTTTTGTTGAATGTTGTTCAGGGCCATAACCTTGACAATATTTGTCAAGGTCAAGGCCATTGGAAGTTATACCTCTTATTTTCATTTTTACGTAAAAATGGATTTTTAATGCAAAAATAAACTTTCAAACAAAAATAGACTTTCAAGCCTTACAACTCGAAAAGTACTTAATGAAAAATAACTTTATTGCAGTGTTTTCTTAAAAAAAAAAAAGATTTTTTTAAACCCTACAACTTTTGTTTGAAACATTTTTCTCAAGTAGCTTGGTTTCCAAAATATTAAGGGATTTCCACACTTTTAACAGACCCTGTATAAATTAAATATAGTTTTCTGATTAATATTTTTTATTGAAAAAAAATGAAAAAGAGATTTAAATTCATTTCACTTTACTAATACAATTTCAATGTAACCCCTTCTTCCTATCCACCTATTCGGAAAAACTTCATTCAGATATTGGCGTACTCGTAAACCGTAGTGAGGTGACACCCCATCTTGATGGAACCAAATGTCATTGAAGTTTTGACGAGCGATGTTTCGAATTGCCGGAACTATTTCATCTTGAAGCATGACTAAGTAATTGTCAGCGTTTAAATTATCTTCAATAAAGAAAGGCTTCATTTAAAATTCGAGCTCATACGTTGACTTTTTGCTGATTCCGGGTATGTGTATCCAATGAGGATTTTCATCGCTCCAATATCTGCAATTATGTAGATTTACATTCCCAGTTAGCTCAAAAGTAGCTTTATCTGAAAAAATAATGTTGACTACAAATAAAAGATTTCTATCGACATTTAACATCATACTTTCGCAAAATTCAATGCGACGATCAAAATCTTCACATAGCTCCTGCGCCAGATGAATCTTATATGGATGAAATTTCTCCTTTTTTAGAATTTTATGAACTGACATAGGATCGATATCGTGTTGTTGTGCAACTTTGCGAATTGAATTACGTGGATCTTCGATAAAAGACTGTAGAACATTCAATCTTTTATCAGGATTTGTTGCTATTGCTGGTCTATCTTGTCTATTACGGTTTTTTACAAAACCCATTTCTTCAAAACGTTGTACAGTACGAATAACAGACGATTTAGATATACACACACCATTGTCCTCATTCCTAAAAGTTTGATTGAAAAGTTCTGTCACATGTGCGTAAGACCTCCTACGATCACTCCATCCTCGCATCATTAAAAGGGATATACGCTCCTGTTCAGTAAGAGCATTATAAAGTATTTTAAATAAATATTTTATAAACAAAGATAACTATGTGGCGATAGGCAATCTCAGAATGGAGTATCACGAAAAAGTATACCTTCTCAATCGCAGGTCACAGAAAGAGTGAACTTGACAGGAGAGATCTCTAGTTTATGTAGTCTCCAGCTTTGTTGAAAGAATAGGAAGGACGAAGAGAGGATGGAAAAGAGTAGGAGGGAAGGGGGGATGAGAAGGAAAGGATAGGAGGGAAGAGGAGATAGAGATACAGATATTCGCGGGCACATACATGACTCATAAATCCAATCGGGCAATCTCTACGTAATACCTTAGATAATGCTAATGCCGGCGGTTCCGTAACTTTCAACTCTCATAACTTGAAAAGTACTAATTAAAAAGAGGCTTTATTATAGTGTTTTGGCTCTCGACCTCAGCTATTAGATTCTAAAATCAAAAATAGGGTATTTCGTTTAAAAAAATCGATTTGACCTTGACTTGACCTTAGTGGCGCCATCCAAGGTCAAATTGATAGAGTCAGTCAATAGATCATTTTCAACCCTACAACATTTGTATAAAATATTTTTCTCAAAAATGATTACTTTTTAATATATTTAAAAAAAGATACTAAAAAAAGTAAAAATTAATATCGATATATTATATTAGTATATATTAATATAAATGTTCAAATATATAATTATATTACTACACAAACGATAATAGATAATAAATTTAATAAAAACAAATAAAACCAATTGTCTAATTATTTAAAAATTAATATATCTAAAAAAATTTTTTATTTAATATTTATTTATCCAACACTATATCTAAATTGTTTTTCTAAATATCCAAATTAAAAAAACTTCTAAAAATCTTAATTAAAAAACAATATATCTAAATTATTTAATATTTATTTATGTTCTATCTGCAATCAAGTAAATTACATATAATTAATGTATTTCTTAATAAAATTACATGCATTAAATACATATTAAATATATAAGATAGATATAAGAAAATATACATTTGGAAGTACAATGAGAGAAATGTTTTGTATGAATAATCACTATTTTGTTAACATGTGAATTATTATAATACAAAAAAGGCTTTCTTATATTTTAATTTAAAAATTGTTCTAAGCAAATTAAATGTGCGTATTCTAATTAAATTTTGCTTAGAACAGCACAAATTTTAAATTAAAAAATAAAAAAGTTTTTGTAATTCACATATTAACAAAATAATAGTTATTTATACAAAACTTTCAATGGAGCCTGCAATTCTTAAAAATCCGTAGCACTTACAGTCCTTTTGAAAGATTTTCTAACAAAGTCCTCCTTTGATTCTCGACATGGAGAAAATAGAAATAAGTAACCATTCATGGATCAAAAGAGGACAACAGTCTATTGTAATATCGATCTCGAAAATCTACATTAATCCTTCTAATTTAATGGATCTTGTAGATGTAATGTAGGATTAAAATTTCGACTCGGAAAAGATCTAACTTTGACCATCCAGTAAGATTCCTATTGTTTAAAAGTACTAAGTTAGTAGAAGTGTTAGAATTGTTAAAGTTTTATTATAATAATTTGAACAAGTGTGTTTAATTAAAAATTTATTTTAAAAATCTCTACATAAGTGTCGAGTATTTGATTCCTTTCGAGTCTCCGATCGTCAAACTTGATGCTGAATAGGCACAACACTGGATTATTAAGGATTATAATAAAAATATTAAAGTCTCAAATGTTTGGTTCAATTTACATTTTGTTATTTTATGTTTTGCATTTTATTGTTATATTCTACGTGTTATAACACACGTTACAAATTAAAGAAATAATAAATCCAAATTATTCATCAACATAATGAATGAAAAATATTCTATAAAAATTTCTTATATTTAAGATATTTTTAATATCAAGTGAAAATGATCCGAAAAATGTTTAACATAAATAATGAAGAGGGCCATATTTGGCTGAGACGGGTTATAGTTCCTATTATATTATTGATATTTTTGTATATATAATTTTATTACTTGTCGGTCTTGAAACACAGTTCTAGATTGAAGTTGAAGTCAATTTAATATTACAAATGCTAATAAATATCTTTAGAAAACACTGTAAATAATTTATTGTCAAAAATATTATTGCAACCGGGATTGAAACCTGGATCTCCTGAATTTCGAAATGCCCCAAGTGAAATATTTTTCACTTATTTATAGGTATAAAGATGTTCAATACATCTTTATACCTACTCTTTTATTGTAAACATCGTTTTTCAATTTTGACTTTTAAAGGCTTTTTAGGAGACAGTAATACTTCAAATTTCAATTTAATTTTGTATGTTTCAATGCTTTTGTTTACTTTGAATATGAATGTTCGTACCAATGTTGCTAGCATGACTTTCAAACATGTCATTCCATATTTCATACCTGAAATTTATTAATAATATAAATTAATTATGATACTTATAATTAAAGCCCGAATTAAATTCTGAGATCGCGTCAACCGTAAGACCGGAATCAGAGACTACGCATTGAAAATTGAGAAGATTGAAGATTGAAATTTGACCAATGAGGGCAAAGGAATTTTAGCTCCTATTGTTTTGATTGGTCAAATTTCAATCTTTCAATCTTCAATCTCAATCTTTAATGCCTAGTCTGATTCCGGCCTAATTAGCTGTCCGCACTATACCTCATCCTCCACCGCCCGCGCCGTGGAGCCGTCGCTCCATCGCTCGTCACGCCTTCGGGCGAGTGGGGAGAATCGTGAGGAGCGCGCTACGGTCGACTCGAATCGTTACATCGCACAATGAGCAAAAAGGCTCATTTTTTGATAAAAATCTACTGACAGTGTAATTCTCAAGTGATTTCAAAGATTTTTTTTAATTTGTTGGTAATGAAATGCTCTATGATGTGGTTCTACGCCTTTTTTAAAACAAATTAAAAATAATGGACCAAAAAAGATGACCGAAAGTGATGAAATGATATTGAATAGGATACTTTATTTACAATATTGAACTTATATACGCCAAATACATACATATTAGTTTTTTGACATGCTAAATATGAATTTAGCAATTAAAAATTTCTAAATTCAAAATGACATTGAATATGGAAATAAAAAATGTTAAAAATATACAACATTCAATAATTTACAGAGCAGTTAATAAACATTAGATACATTATTATTTATAAATGTTTTTCACAGTATGTAATATTATATTGTTAATTAGCAAAACTTTGCTAATTATTATGTTATATTGCTTCGTTACAACTGTTTCTGTATAACAAAGCAATGCTTAAGCACTGCCCTTTTATCGCGTCGAGGTATCTGCCTTAATGGTAGATGTAATAAAATATGTATAATGTAACAAAATATACAAAAAATTAACAAAGTTTTAGTAATTAACAATATAATATCATATACTGTGAAAAACATTTGAAAATAATATATCTGATGTTTACTAACTGCTTTGTAAATTATTTAAGATCATATAATTTCAATATCTTTTACTTCCGTATTCAATGTCACTTTGAATTTAGAAATTTTTAATTACTAATTTCATATTTAGCGTATCGAGAAACTAATACGTATCTAATTTGACGTGAATATATATTGAAAAGGTTCAATATTATAAATGAAGTATCTTATTCAATATCATTTCATCACTTTCGATAATCTTTTTTGATCCGTCATTTTCAATTCGAGCTTTGTTTCAAGAAAGGCGCAGCATCACATCATAGGGCATTTCATTACAAGTAAATAATAAAAAATCTTTGAAATCGGTTAAGAATTGCATTGTCGGTAGATTTTTGTCCAAAAACTGAGCCTTTTTGCCTACTGTGCGTTGGTCGGCGGATAATCTGGGCTCTACTTATAATATTTTATAATTTATTCGTGCTTACCCACACAATTTCTTGGTCCTTCACTAAAAGGGAGATAACATAAGTGGCAATCCTTTATTCTTTCTGGGAGAAATCTATCAGGATCGAACATCATTGGGTTTGACCAATATTTTTTGTCCCGTTGCATTTTCAGAATTCCTATAACAATGTCTGCACCTTTTGGTAAAACAACTTCTCCTAAAACGTACATTTTTTATTAAAAAATTATTACAATAAAAATGAAATAATAACAACACTGAAAAAAGAAGTGTTTAATTTTAAGATATTAAAATGTTTTATTTTTGACTCCATTTTTTAAACACTTAAAGATGTTTTAGTTTTAAACTTTTTCAATAGATAAAACACTACATGTTTGGATTTATAACGCATAGTGTTTTAAATTCAAACACGTAATTTTTTGTCTATTGAAAAAGTTTAAAACTAAAACATCTTTAAGTGTTTAAAAAATGGGGACAAGAATAAAACATTTCTTTTTACAGTGAAGTAACATTAATTTACAGCAAAAATTACTTTAATAAGATAAAGTATTGCTTTCTAGCTTTTTGAATGTTGAATGTTATTTTGTAAAAAAAAGATTAACGTTATTTTAAAATTTTGGTCGTAAATGTACTGTTCATCCCGTAAGAAATGCATTTTTGAACTTCAATATCTTATACCTTTCACAATTATGAAAGATTGAAATACAGATCAGTTTTTCTAAGACAACAAATTTTCCGCCTATGACGATGAAATCATATATGCATAATTATAATTTCTAGTTTCTATAAAGACATACAGAGTGTCTCATTTTAATTGCTCATCTTGAGTATCACGAAAAAAACACATTTCCAACAAAAAATGTTTCAGATACAAGTTGTATGGTCTATACAAATTTACTATCGTAGAAAAACTCTAGGTATATTTAAATCCTACATAACATAACTATAAAATATTGAAATTTAAAAAAATTTATTTTATAAAGGGTGAATACATTTGTAATCAAAATTTTAGTTTCAATTATTTATTTTAACGGCGGAAAAAAGCGAACAAACCTATTTTTAAATCTTTTGTTACTCGCCGTCCAATTAAAGGGACAGGAGGGAAAATTCTCATCGTCTCCTTGATAACTCGGTCCAAATAATGCATATGTTGTAAATCGTCGTATTTAATTGGTGCAGATTTTATAGTTTCCGTGCCATAAATTTCCAACAGTTCTTGATATACTTTTTCCTTTTAAGACGTAAATAAAGTATTCATACATACATATTCATACAGTATTTTTACATACATATAAAATATAAATACATGTCAAATAATATAAAATATAAATACATGTCTAAAAACGTTTCAGATTTTTTATCAATTTGATTTTACTCTAGTTATAATTGAAGCATTGATAATGATATATAATGTCTATACAATCTAGAAATTTGGATGGTTCTATTAAAATTTTTAATCTAAATAAAATATTGCGCATATATTGTGACATTGTACTTCAAAGAATTTTTAATATCTCCGTATAATGCTATTAACCTATTATAAGCTTAAGTATTTTGAAAAATGTTAATCTAAATCAAATTTATCAAAAAGATATGAAAACAACAAGTATTAATATATGGTGTTCATTATGATTGTGTTGAAATCACTGTTTATAGGTAAAGCGGTTTTTTCATTATATCTTAAAACTGTATCTTATATTTTAAAAACAATTCAAGACATCAAAAAATGTTTTATAAAAATTTTATAACAGCTTCTATTTATTCACGTTAATAATACTTTTTAAAAATAGCTTTTTTAAATAATTTTTTTTAATTTTTGAAACGATTTTCTTCGACGGTTAATGCGTTCATATTGATGTAGTAGCGCTTATAAATATTTTAACACACTAATGTTTTTGTCACATTTTAATGATACAAAAATATTAGTCAAAATATTTATAAGCGCTACTGTATAAACGGCTTTATTAAATAGCTCAAATAAAGTCGATAAATCTCAATACCTGACTCTAATCAGAAAAACGATCGTTAAAACGAATGAAGAAAAATATGACGATTTAATTTTAACATTCTTAATCGTTACTCCGTATAGTAGTTCGATCAAAACAAATCAAAATAATAATGTTTGATTTAAATTATTGATATATGATATGTGTGGTATAATGTAATTTATTATTTTTATTATTAGGGGAGACCGGGGCTGGTTGTCGTACGAGGTTGATTGTCAAAATACTTATAATTCGAACAGAACATGGCAAAAAAATCTCTTTTTTTAACTGTAGATTGCTGATATAATATTAATTTGTTGTATAAAACGATTTGCATCACAAACATTGTATAGGGGAGAGTGGTCTAAATCAGACCGTGTTCCAAATAGGACCTTTTTAATTTTAATGAATACGGTTAAGCAGATTTGCGTATTGTATTTATAATGTATTTATAATGTAAAGTCCTTATAAAACACTGTACATGTGATAGCAATTTGACAGTTCTCTGTCATAACATTCATAAAATAGACGCAAATATGTATTTTCAGCCATCGTGCGAAAATTTGTTTAGAAAAGAAAATCCTTATAAATCATTATTTAAAAGTTATTAAAAGGTGTTAAAAATTTGAAAAGTAATTGATTTAAGATAATTAAAGAGTGTAGAATTCAAAAATATCAAGCATTTTTTTATCACTTTTACAGTTTATTATAAAATTTGTTCCAAAGTTCAAAAGGACCCGTGTCCAAATCGGACAGTACAGTAGATAACTTATAGGCCTGGTTGTAGTATTGGTGATCCGCTGACCAGATCTAGTCCAAGGAATTAAATCAGTAAAATATCATCAGACTCAGATTAGTTGAGTTTTATTGATTTCAATTCTAATAATATGAACTGTCAGTAATTTGTTTTTCTAAAAAAAATTTTTATCTTTGACTGTTAAATTGCTCGTTTTTACTCAATACTAAGAAAAATACATTAAAATATTTTAAAATTCTGTCTAAAAATCCATAAAAATAGAAGTTTTCGATTTGAACCAGGGGATGGTCCGATTTGGAACCATTGGATTTGGAACCCAGAACACGGGGTTAATTGTCGCAGCTTCATTTAAAATTAAATAACTTATTTTGATGACTTCACGAGTAATATTTTTTTTAATACCTAAAGAATGTAGGTATAATATATTATAACGTATATAATATTTCAAAATCAGGCATCCACTTTTTTCTAAAAATCACTAATCAAAAACTGTGACAACCAGCCCCGGTTTCCCCTACAATAAATCATTTTATTTTTAAAATTTTTAAATTTTTATATTATATTGTTTACACTTCAATTATTTAACTAGTAAATTTAATTATCTTGAAATATATATATGAAGAACAAACTTTCAAAATACATTTTATTAAAAATATCATTTTTTGAGTTACAGACGGCGTAGTATTTAATAATGAAAGACACTGTTATAAGCTACTTGTTCAAAAAGCATTTTTTCACCGTCAATTTATACATATACTGAAAAAATCTAAACATTTGATATGCGTTATTTCCTTCAATTAGAGACAAAAAATGCATTCGTTTAACATTATTAGAAATTGTTTAGCAATTTTGTTTAACATTTTACATCTTACTGATTGACAAATTGTTATTTTCTGTAAGACATATGGTTTCCTTGTGGCTTTTTTCTCGTTTTCTGAAAATTATATATTTTAAGTAAAACGCATTTTGAAAGTCTACTCCTCATACGTATATATAAATATATATATATATATATACATACTTGTACATCTGGAAAATTTGCTAACATGAAGACAACAAAATTCATCGTAATAGAGATTGTGTCACTGGCCTGCGTACATAATAATTTTATTTTAACACTTATTTATAATTATAATTATTTATATCGATGTACGTACCGCTAATAACATTGTCATTACGTTGTCGTGAATCTCCTGTCGCGTGAAATTTTGTTTACGGCATGCATCCATTTGAATGTCGAAAAACGTTCTATCTATATTATATAACGAAGTATAAATTAAAAGATTAATTATTCATTTATAATAATATTGTACTGGCAAATTTTAACTTAAACTTTAACTTTATGTCCTTTATATAAAACTTAAAAGTAAACGTAAGTAGAAATTGTTTTCTAGAAATAAAAAGAACGTGGTATTGTAATGATTTCTGTCGATTTAGTGACGCAAGTCGAGAAAAACATTTCATTTTCCTTGATACTTAATAAGTAATAAAGACAGATATATAATACTTGTGTCGACCTGTATCATTATATAGAAAGCATCGAAAACTACTTCGACTATAGCTATAACAATTTTGCTGCCACATTGCATTTTCGATTTTTATAAAGGTAAAATTTTATATAAAATGTGGATCAACTTACAAGTTCGGTTTTTCTCATTTTCGGTTGTATTCACGTCATTTAATTCATCTATGCGTTGCTGTATCATCTATATAAAAATAGATTACGTAATAAACATCAAATTGAATAATGCAGAATATAAAGTATCAAACGTATTTATCATATACCTCATCAACAACAGAATGTAATAAATTTAAAGTCTTCTTCTGTTTGCGTCCCAAAGGAGTGAGATTGAATATGATATCAAAATAATATATATATAAATTCGTTATTCTATAGAAAGCCATTTTTTTTAACCTGAAATATTTTTTTCGTTTTCAAATAAAAATTTTCATATATATATATATATAAGATATAACTATAAAAGCGTATTTAATCAATTACAACTATTAAATGTTACAAATGTAAGAAAGAAGAAGATATTGTTCGTGTTCAGTAAAAAAAAAGACCGTTAATAAGGCCAAGAAACAAGCAAAATATTAAAAAATTAAGATAACATATAACTAATTCAATGTCCTATGATGTTTAAAATTAATGTAATATCTTTCGACTGTATAGAGTCTTCTTCAGTTTGTAATAATAAAAAGGTCAAAGGATGATACAATATTTAAATATACATAACTCTATATCAGGAGACGCGATAGTTGTCTCTGGCCATGTTCAAAAACTAAAAAATACTACAAGTCTCTTATCCCGAACCCCTAAAGTTCCATTTTTTGGGGGTACAGAACTACTAAGATATAAAAAATTTTGAATCGCACGTAACATATCTTGAAAGGTGGCATCGCCATGAGTAATTTGAGCCAAAAAAATAAAAATCGGTCAAGCAGTTCTGGACATACAAGCGGTCAAAAAGTGACGATTTTCATGAAACCCAAATAAGAATAAAAGAAAAAGAAAAGATTGCACAAAAGTTGCGGCAAAACTGCTACAACATTGCATGTTGCAGCAATATTGCAAAGATTTTGCAGCGATGTTGTTGCAAATTCTGTGCTGTATGGGGAGATTGTTATCATATCCACTACGTTACAAATACTCGAGTATGAATGTCCTAATAAACTCTAAAGGAAATGCCGTCAACTTTAATATTGAAATATCTCGAAAACGGTAGATCGTTTAAGTCCAAATGGGGGATGATTTTTATTCAGGAGAACACATTCTACAATCCTGCCATGTTTCATTGAAATCGGTGAGGATCACTCGGGAATCTCCCCTTATGAGATTTAATCTTTTGGAATGAAATTCACTCCAAAGGAGTGAAATTTCAATCCCTTTTTTGGAGTGTAATACCAAAGTAGATAAAATCTCACTCCATAAAAAGGGATTAAAACTTCATAGGTATCATTTTTTCGTAGAAACTTTACAATCGACGTCAGCAAGTCTAATTTGATGTACACTTTTCATATGGATATCCAGTTACATTTTCCACCAAAAATTTTCTTGTATATTTTATATGTGATTCTTTGGACAGATAAAAATTTTATTCAAATAGATTTATATTTATTGATGATAATACGAGGGGCACTATTTATATTTTGAGCCTAATAATAAAAAAACAGTAATTTGTCATTGAAAATGACTTTATTGTTTTTCAAAATATTCTCCTTTATGATATATACACTTTTTGTATTTCTTAAGCATTTGTTTGCACCAATCGACACGAGCATCTTTTTGAGATTTTGTCAGATTATGTGGGATCCAACGAGAACAAACCTTTTTCACGGTTAAATGATCATGCAATATTTTATATATGCTGGTGGAACTAATGCCTAAGGTTGTCTCAATCTCACAGTATGTCACATGACGATCTTGCATTATTAGTTTTTGCACAGCATCAATGTTTTCTGACACAACAACTGATTTTGGACGACCTTCACGACTTTCGTCGGTGAGCGAACGGCGACCACGATTAAGTTCGTTATACCAGCGTTTCACAGTGGCAAAGGATGGGGCTTTATCGCCAAAAGTGGAAGACTGAAGAAGGTTATGGTAAAAAATGTCAAACTTTCTAGTGGAAACGTCAGATGGCACCTGACAACACTCAATGTTGCCAAGGCTCAAAATATAAGTAGTGCCCCTCGTATGATTTGCATTGATTACGAGTATTTAGAATTACAAAAAATTTTAAATACCTTTGCAATATTTTTACACATTGATTGATTTTGTTTGGTTCCAACTTGATGCCTATTATGCAGTCTTCACGTAAAAACATGTAAAAAAACAATTTTATTAATTAAATATTAATACGTAATCGATACAACATTGAGTTTTATATTATTTATACATCTATATAATACATTTAGTATACCCGGTAAAAAATTTTTCATACATGAATATGTATAAATATGTATAAACATACATAAATAAGTATTCATATGTAATTATACATTAAATATATCCATGCACGTTTGTATATCCCTCTTTCTTTTATAAAATTACTTTTTAGTGTAATAAAAATAATAATAATGGTGCGAAAACAAAAAACAATTAAAGGGATAATAATAAGAATCTTATTTTAGATCGTACTATGTGAGAACACAATCAATACTAGAAATTGCAAATGCCCCTATACCGGTCGAAGCTAGATTTTTGATGCTTTAAGTAATTCAATGTGAATTATATATGAGCAATCATTTACGTTTCTCTAAACTTAATTTTTTTAAGAATAAATAGTATGAAAATTATCCTTTTAATTATTTTTAATGTTTTCACATTATTATTATTATTTCTATTACACTAAAAAGTAATTTTATAAAAGAAAGAAGGCTATATGAATATATACGTATGAAGGATGTATAGTATATTTATGAATATTTATACATGTTTATGAAATGATATTTCCCGGTAAAAAGTTTAGAAATTACCATAAATTTTTAATTTTGTTTAATTAGAAATTACCATAAATGATAATTTCAAAAATAAAATAATATTTTATTATCAACCGGGAAAAAATGTTTCATATATAATTATATATGGTATAATTATATATAAAATATTATATGTCCATATAACATTTTTTTCCGGACAAGTACGTGAAAATAATGATCGACTGCTTAAATAATAACATATCTTTTAAATTAGGTAAATCTCCAGATCAGGGGACACCTCCCCAATGAACTTGACCTTGACATATGTTGACCCTGAGTGACCTCCAACAAGTTTTAGCCGTCGTTCGTTATTCGTTAAAAAGTTATTAATAAAAAAAAATTCAACTATATAACACGAGAATTCCCTACTTTAAAATATGTTTGATAATCGTGCACTGTAGGGGACGCC
>NW_017257958.1:331119-332597 GCF_001594055.1 Mycetomoellerius zeteki
CCCCCCCCCCTTCCCCCTGCAAAGGGGCATATCAGGAGATTTACCAAATTTTATTATTAAAATATCTTAAAAGATAATTTTGTAAAAAATTTTCGGATTTTTGCACTTTTATCTTCAGATTAATAGTATACATAAAAGGTATAATTAATAACATAAAATTGTTATAATGTTAGTTTATCAAAAAGACTTATAAAATCAAAAAGTTAAACAAAATTTAAATTTTCATTTGTTACACGTAAAATATAATATTTTTGTAATATAATATATAATTTGTATCGAATTATATAGTCTTACCACAGGCAATTCTCCAAACATAATTTGATATATATTCTACATGAATAATTTCATTTTCATTTAATCCAACTTTTTCTAATTCACATGTAAGTGCTAAAGATTCTTCAACAAACGTTTTAAAAAAATTTTGCAACATAAATGAACTAAATGTTGGTGCAGTCATTGTTCTCATTCGACTCCATATGGATTCTGAAAAAATTATAACCAACAACGTAAAAATATAATAAGCAATATCATGATAATAAAAGAGGTGTCATATTATGATAAAGGAATGTTCCAAGAAATTTATGGCGTTAAAGTTTAATATCATTAAATAATATTAGAAAATATAAGTAATATAAATAAAATGTGATATGAAAGTAAATATTAATGAAAATAATAAGTAAATACAAAGAATCGGTGAAATTAAAATTTATTAAACAAAAGTAATAGCTAAATTATGAGTCTACATGTAGATGTTCATATTAACATATAATAATGTATTGAAACAATAAAAATATTATAAATGTTTCGACTAAAATCAGGTTATATTAATGTAAAATTAACCAATAAATATATAAATTAATGGTATAAGCAAACATAAATTATAGCTATTAGGATGAATGCACCGTTTATGGCCTCTGCACTCATTTTGGCCACCTTCACTGTTCATTAGGTCCTTTTAGTTTTGGTTGGCTCTTGTGCGCAGCAATCACGACACATATGCATCGCAATTATTTGTCTTATTTAATAATGTGACAAGTAACCTCACATTTTCTCTTTCATATTATAAAAAAATTATTTTCTACGGAATACACTCAAGACACAGTTATCTTGTTAAAAACGATAAGAATCCCCGACACGCGATAAATAGAATAATTGATCAATAACTACATATGACACAAGTCATAGCAGACAATACTAGTAGCCATCAAGTAATTAGTAGTCAGCCTCGTAATGATAGGAAGTATATAGGTGGCCAAAAATGGTATAAAATGGAATTTTTACAACTATTTAACTTTTTCATTATACCTCCGCTTTTTTCTTAAAACTTTTTTGAATATTAAGCTAAGACATTTAATTATAAAGCTAAGACATTAAACAATGTATTTTAAAGAAAGTAAATAGTTTCTCCTTATACGTATTATTTAAAAAAAAAGTTTCTTAAAGTCCTAGAAATGCATAAGGTGGCCACAGACGGTGCA
>NW_017257959.1:0-4046 GCF_001594055.1 Mycetomoellerius zeteki
GACTCTCCTGGTTCTAGTCTTCTTGGTAAGAGCAGAGCAATAAAAGGCCTATTAAACCAAGTGTGTGTACCTCCTTCATATCTTGACAAATCCAATTCCTACATCATCCTTTCTCAAAATAAAGGTCTTACAATAATATATAGTTTACTTTTATAATATATAGTTGATTATTTATTATTATACATATTTATTGAAATATGATTTAAGCAATATGAAGCGAATATTGAACATGATGAGAATAAATTTAATTAAATAAAGGAATCCTATATTCGGTCATGAAATTCTTCATTGTTGTATTTACAAATTACATTTTCAATAAAATTTTGAACTCTTGCTTTCTTTCTTTTCGGATGATTTTCGTTATCGTCATAAATAATATTTATTATTTCTTCTTCACTTTCAGAACTTTCACTTGAACTTAAAAATAATTCATCAAATACAAATAAATCCATTTTTTAAATAACAAATTAGACAAGCCGATAAAGTAAATGCAAACTACGGTGTCAGCTGATCTCTTACGGAACATAGTTATGTTAGTTACAGTGCTATCAACCTTGTAAGGCCCTGCGCACAATGGAGGAAATATTAGGAACAGGAATAGATATTAAGATTTCAACCTATCAGAAACCATGTATTCCGGTGTAACTGGTATCTGATAGGTTAAAATCTTAATATCTATTCCTGTTCCTAATATTTCCTCTATAGAGCCTAACTAAAAAGAAAATTTTCGACACAGCTATCGGAACACAACCGAAATCTTAATTAAAAGTTTTTAAATTGGGAAATTTGGGGGGATTATTAATATTTTCAGATTTGATTGGGTTGAAAGTCCGACAACCATATCGGTACGCAATTATAATTTCTGAAATTAATTCATTTAAATGAATTTACAATAGTTCAACATCTTAACATCAGTCGTTCTGACCGTTATGGCGCTTCTTAATTTAAAGCATTGGCTGCGTTCAGCAGAACGTTTGTTTTGCAACTGTTGGAAGTTTCCTTCGCGCTAATTGGATCATACTTTTAGATCTAGAAGAATGGTCCTATCTCAGCAGACAATCATAAAACGGTTGCAAAACTGTTGAGTCTGCTGAACGCAGCCAATCATAAAACGGTTGCAAAACTGTTGAGTCTGCTGAACGCAGCCATTGTAGTCGAAATCTTAATATTTATTTCTATTCCTAATATTTCTTTCATCATACGCAAGGCTTAAGCTTCATATCACGATGCTGGAAATTAGTCCGATATCTCTCGGACTGATTTCACGGACGAAGAAAGAATTAACAAATTACATTTGAACAATTCGGTCAAATGACTAATGGTACGTTTTAACTGAGCGCGTCACACGTCGCGTCATCCGTCCGCGTCACGAGTCAAAACATTCGATGCGTCAAGGTGCAATTTCATGGGCGCGTCATTTGTCGCGCGCGTCACGTGTCACTTCAGAAATAACTAGATTTTAGTGACTTCTAGTATTGTCGCGTTTGACGCGTATACAGTTGAATTTGGCTGCGGTCTACTTATCGCTTCAAACGCTGGGTATGTTCCGAAATTAGCTGGAAGTACTGGCGCTGCTGTTACTGAATTGACTGACTTTTGCTGTTTCGAAATGTAAGATTTTACTGTCTAGTACTGAATTTTGGAACGGAAAAGCAGTAAAAGAATGTTATTTGTACTCTGTACGTAACCTTAATATTTTCAAGAGATCGAAATACAACCGAATTCTGACGTATAACCGATATGGACCGACGTGTTTTATCAAATATTATTGAAATTATACTGGAAAACGATTCAAGCAGTGACAGTTCTGATGATGACATATTATTACATATATTAAATCAGATTGATGGCAAACGCGGATCATTGCTACTAAAACCTCGTGTACAGAATTACATTCAAAACGTAGTTTCTGTATTATCAAACGTAGACTTTAAATCACATTTTCGGTAAGAAAAAGTTATTTATGTATATTGAAAATATACTTAATAAAATATATGTAATATTCATTATTTGTAATAACGTATGTATATTATTTGTAGAAATGTGTGTACCATATCGCTATACTATTTTATAAATATATACTACTTTATAAAAAATAAATAGCACTGTGTATATACTATTATCGGTATCTACAATCTCGTATGACTTTAATTTTGAATCCATAATTCTTTTTTTCTTTCGTACTTCCAGTATTAAACTTATCACGATCAGACGATTTCACGCTCCGTGCTCTGTTACTGCTTTTACTGTATTTGCCTCACCTCTTGGGATGGAGTAGAAACAACCGGAAGTCAGCAATCCCCTAGGGTCAATTTATGCAGAATGAATAGTAACTTGCAGTAACTGACAGCATAAGAAATTCTATTTTGGAACGATAAAGCAGTGCTGTCAGTACTGCCAGTTAATTTCGGAACATACCCACTATAGAGCATTTGTAGCACTAACATGACTGGTCCATTTGACGCTTCGGAACGCTCTCAGCAATCCTGATTACGTCATCAATACGTCATCGTTTTCGCTCCCATATCGCTCCTACTACCTCACCTCGGGAAGTGGGTTGGCTGGAGCGTTCACGTAGCAATTATAGCATTCGGACAGTAATGGACCAATCGGAGCGTAGCGTTTGGAGCGTAGCGTTCAGAGCATTTGAAAGAAGCAAGTGGACCGCAGCCTTTATTCAACTGCAAAAGCGTTTTGTATTTTGTCGCGTGTTTTGAAAAATGGCGGAAAGTGCTAAGAGTGAATTAATAATGGAAAACTATAAAGAAATCGACATACCTCAGGTAAAAGAAATAGTAAATAGAAAGAAATTTAGTAAAAGAAATAAATGTTTATGGTGAAAAAGATAATGTTGATATTGAGAATTTTAAAGTTTGAGTTTATCCCTTACTAAATCGTGGTGAAAATACTATTTGATATGGGACTTAGAATATACTTAGAAGATGACTTAAATGACTTATTATTGCCTCATATAAAACACTCAATATGAAGCTGTATATTTTATTACTGTTATTTGCATCGCTTTTGATAACAACTGATATTTTTTGTATGTATTGCAGCAGGTATACACGTGTGGTATATGTGATGAAATATGCAATAACTTTAATGCAGTGCACACACATCCCTGTATAGAAAGTTACGAAAACCTGGTTGTAGACAACAACAATTATTTTTTCTCTAGATGTGGTAAGTGACAGAATGAAATAAATAAATGAATGAATTTCTGAATTAATATATTTTTTAATATTGCAATGATCCATTGTTTCACAACTAATGGAGAAATCGTTCGTCGGAGTGACATAAATGGAGTAGAGGCAATAGTAGTGGGCAGCCCGCCACTTCCGACAACTATTCATCAGCCTTACAAACTTGCACAGCCATCGCAAAGCACTGATGTAGATGAAACACTTATCGCAGAGATGCATTCGCGAGAATTGCTATGGAATCAACACATTTCCATAGCAAAGCGAGATCGAAGAACGATAGAGAAGTTATGAGATGAAGTCAGTAAAGCGACAAATGGTACGGGCAGTATCGTAATCGCACAATATATAATATTTTCAAGACAGTGAAACAACCTAACTCCCGTTGCTTGTACGTAGCTCGTCGGTTAATGCGGTCGGAAACGCGAGAGGTTCGTATCGGAGAAGGAAGGCACTTACAATAATATTACGCGTGCAGGTAATTCCGCAGTGAACATTTATTTAATCAAGAAGAAACGGACATGTACATAATACGTGTAATGAGAAAACAATAAGAGAAAGAAAGAATCATTAACGCAACATATACTGACGTAAAGCGGACGATAATCCACGCGGCTGGAATTTGAACGCTATACAAAGAGTAACGCAAAAACGGCATATAATACACGCGGCTGGAAAATACACGAAATACAGTACTAGCGCGAATCGGACTATAATACAGGCGGTCGGAATACGAATGCAACGCGAGGATAGCGCGCGCTTGGCGGATTTCGGGTCCGTGCAGTGGCGCGCCCTAGTTCTCTCACAGCGGAGCGTGATTCGCTGAGGCTAGCGCGGCGCGGG
>NW_017257959.1:5582-6348 GCF_001594055.1 Mycetomoellerius zeteki
TCGTCGGCTGGTCCCTGTGAATTATGCTTGTATTTTAAAAAAGGTTCGGGCCCTCATCGCTGCGATGCAGCGGCGTCCGGCGGGTGTAATGCCGGGTACGATGCATTATCGGGGGTGCATCGTTACAACAGTATACAAACAATATTAAAAATCTTTATTTTAGACCATGTATGTGAGAACACAATCGATACCTACTAGTAATTAAGAGACCTATAACGGTCGAAGCTGGATCTTTAAAATGCTTAAAATAATTCAATTTTAAATCACTAAGTATACTATAATATATATGTACTTGCATATATACCATATTTGTAGTCTTATGAACTGCGCGCCAAATTTTTTTCCGGACTATAGGGGAGAATGGTCTAAATCGGATCGTGTTCTAAATAGGACCTTTTTAATTTAAATGAATATGGTTGAACAGATTTGCGTACTATTTATAACGTAAAGTCCTTATAAGGCACCGAACATGTGATAGCAGTTTGGACACGGGTCCTTTCGAACTTTGGAACAAATTTTACAATAAACCGCAAAAGTGATCACGAAATGCTTGATATTTTTTAATTCCATAGCAAAGCGAGATTGAAGAACGATAGAGAAGTTGTGAGATGAAGTCAGTAAAGCGACAAATGGTACGGGCAGTATTGTCGTAATCGCACAATATATTTTCAAGACAGTATACAAACAATATTAAGAATCTTTATTTTAGACCATATATGTGAGAACACAGTCGATACCTACTAGTAATTAAGAGGCCTATAATGGT
>NW_017257959.1:7637-12143 GCF_001594055.1 Mycetomoellerius zeteki
AAGCAATTAAATGAGTGAAATATCATGAGTCATCAGACTCAGATTAGTTGAGTTTTATTGATTTCAATTCTAATAATATAAACAGTATTTTCTTTTTCCGAAAAAAATGTTTATCTTTGACTGTCAAATTGCTCGTTTTTACTCAATATACTAAGAAAAATACATTAAAATATTTTAAAATGCTACTAAAAATCCATAAAAATAGAAGTTTTCGATTTGAATCACGGGATGGTCCGATTTGGAACCAATAGTTCTAAATCGGACCGGAAAAACCGTTTTTACATTTTCCATTATAGTTTAACACAAGTGAGAGATACGTCAAAATAATCTCAAGTAAAAATGAAGGGAATTAAATGATCTTTCCAACAGCACCTTCGATTTTACGATCGGACTTTATTTATGCCTTATAGAGAGCAAAAACTGCAAATAGGTCCGATTTAGACCACTCTCCCTATAAACACAATTAAACTACTGTAGTAATCTCGCGAATTAAATTTATTTCTAATAATTTCGATGCTCAAACATGCACCATATTCTAAAGATGTTAATATGCTGATAAAACTCCAATTAAATTTATTGCGAAAAATATTACCTCGGCCGGAAATCGGACCCGGATCTCTTGTATATTCCGTACGGAATACAAGATTACTACAGTAGTTTAATTGCGTTTATATAGTCCGGAAAAAAATTTGGCACGCAGTTCGTAAGACTACAAATATGGTATATATGCAAGTACATATATAGTATACTTAGTGATTTAAAATTGAATTATTTTAAGCATTTTAAAGATCCAGCTTCGACCATTATAGGCCTCTTAATTACTAGTAGGTATCGACTGTGTTCTCACATATATGGTCTAAAATAAAGATTCTTAATATTGTTTGTATACTATTTTGAAAATATATTGTGCGATTACGACAATACTGCCCGTACCATTTGTCGCTTTACTGACTTCATCTCACAACTTCTCTATCGCGTTCTTCAATCTCGCTTTGCTATGGAAATGTGTTGATTCCATAGCAATTCTCGCGAATGCATCTCTGCGATAAGTGTTTCATCTACATCAGTGCTTTGCGATGGCTGTGCAAGTTTGTAAGGCTGATGAATAGTTGTCGGAAGTGGCGGGCTGCCCACTACTATTGCCTCTACTCCATTTATGTCACTCCGACGAACGATTTCTCCATTAGTTGTGAAACAATGGATCATTGCAATAGTAAAAAATATATTGATTCAGAAATTCATTCATATATTTATTGTTAGCGTAAGGCAATCAGCTCTTCACACAGAGATTCAGAATATCAGTGAGAAAGGGCATTTAACCAATAACGAAGACAGCAATTATTTTAACTATCCTTTATTAACCGTAGCGTCTCTATGCTAGGTTCGAAAGCAACTAACTATAACACGGTACACAAACCGGCAGACAGTAAGTCCCACGGCACCACGCATGCGCATGACAACAAACGGAAAATATACAAGGCTTACTTCAATATTTATTTCATTCTGTCACTTACCACATCTAAGAAAAAATAATTGTTGTTGTCTACAACCAGGTTTTCGTAACTTTCTATACAGGGATGTGTGTGCACTGCATTAAAGTTATTGCATATTTCATCACATATACCACACGTGTATACCTGCTGCAATACATACAAAAAATATCAGTTGTTATCAAAAGCGATGCAAATAACAGTAATAAAATATACAGCTTCATATTGAGTGTTTTATATGAGGCTCAATAATAAGTCATCTTCTAAGTATATTCTAAGTCCCATATCAAATAGTATTTTCACCACGATTTAGTAAGGGATAAACTCAAACTTTAAAATTCTCAATATCAACATTATCTTTTTCACCATAAACATTTATTTCTTTTACTAAATTTCTTTCTATTTACTATTTCTTTTACCTGGGGTATGTCGATTTCTTCATAGTTTTCCATTATTAATTCACTCTTAGCACTTTCCGTCATTTTTTAAAACATGCGACAAAATACAAGACGCTTTTGCAGTTGGATAAATTCAACTGTATGCGCGTCAATGCTAGAAGTCACTAAAATCTAGTTATTTCTGAAGTGACGCGTGACGCGCGCAACAAATGACGCGCCCATGAAATTGTACCTTCGGATGCTTTCCAGCAAAGACATAGCGTAACACAGTGAGTCGTTTCATCCTTGTTTAACGTTGGCAAATAACAAGGATGAAATGACTCACTGTGTTACACAAGGTTTGTTCGCGTCGCTTGATCCAAATTAACCCAGAGAGCACTTGGATCACCGGTAAGATGGCGGTTGGAACAGTTGGATTCATGTGCCCCAACGCTCGGTGACACGAACGGATTTAGGACAAGTTGGGACAAGCGTCCTGTCATTCTATACCATGAATAGTTCATGATCTTGTGCAGGAGCCATTACCAGCCATTTGCAGCAAGTGAAATACTTCACTCAACTACACATTCTCAATCATTACGCATGCGTGCGTAACATGCCCCAACCGCACCACCTTCTGAGGTGAGGCAAATGGAGCGTGCTCTTAATTGATCCATGGAGTATACTCTAACGCGACGCGAACATCTAGTCGTCATATTGGTTCCGGTGACGCGACGTATTGGAGCGCGTTGGAATGAACAGGAACAGATTGGAGCATGCGACGCGAACAAACCTACAGTGTCTGACTATGTTCTTGCTGGAAAGTACCCTTCATCACACTAGAGTCCTAAGGTCTGTTCGCGTTGCTTGCACTTTTGGCACTCAGCATCTTCGCTTTCTCTCTTTTCAAAGCCAAATATATATCTATCTCATTTTAAGTGCAAAAATATTTGGGGATTTCATGCAACGCGAACAGACCTCTAGATTTATCAGAGAGGCGCAACCGGTGTTATGCATTCTGATTCGCTGTTGCAATCACATGACTTGGCAGCCATTTATAGTACTAGTGACATATTTCTATTTCATTTTGTCCTATTCATTCTATCTCATTTTATCTCATTCTTGCTCTTGAACAGTATCCATGCTGACTAAATTGTTATTATTGGTATTATACAGAAAGCCCTGATTACTTGTTTGTTAATAGTAGATGTATATGCTTCACAATTATCATTTTTTTCAATGTTTCTTGAATGTAAGAACATAATACTGCAATCATACCTGCAATTATACAATATCTTATCTTCAAACATTTCTGTTTTAATTTACAAACAAGCAATCACAAATGACTTTAAAATTACTTCATTCCAAACAGTTGGAATACTCCGTAGATTAAACCATATGAAATTCTTCTACGTATCATACAGAATTATTGATCTGAGTAATGCAATAATATTTTTTTAATTTCAAGAATAATTTTATCGAGAATCTTTACCATCGAGTAAAGTTTTACTCCGTTAACAGCAGTGTAAATTAAGAGGTTATGGTGATACGCAAAAGCGATTATAATGACAATTAATCAACTGACTTATTAATATATAAATATTCCCTCTAAAGAATTGATACGATTCATTTAAATATAATTTTATATTACTTTGTCTTATCTTGTTGACAGTTTAAAGGCAGTTTCATAGTATGTCAGCCATGTTTAGTACCCTCCCTAGTATCTTTGTCATACTGACTTAAGCCGGTTGCGCCTCTCTGATAAATCTAGAACTCTACATCACGCATAGTCGCGCGTCAAATGATACAATAAAATGGGATGTTTTGATTGATTAAAGGCCATCACACGTACAAAAATTTTAGTTGTAAGCGTAAGGTCGTAAGCAAATCGGCCAATTACAGTCGAGCGTTTAAAAACGCGAGATCTTAATTTTGATTGTGATTGGTCGATTTGCTTGTGACCTTACCATTCCGACTAAAATTTTTGTACGTGTGATGGCCTTAATTCGTGACGTGACGGACGACGCGACGCGTGACGTGCTCAGTGGAAACCCATAATGCAATTGGTCATTTTTTTGGTAATTATACAGAATAGGTCGCGCAGTTTAAAAATCAATAAAATTAAGCTTATTCTATGCGTTTTTGCATGAAACGAAAGAATTTGGCAGAAATAAGCGTCGCTCTGCCCCACGAATCGAGATATTAAGCGTTAAAGTTAACTATTGAGTTTAGGAAATCTGTCACAACCACACTGCGAAATTGTAACTCATGTAGACAATGGGATGTGTGGACAGTAGTGCTCAGGTTCGAGGCGGCTATGCCTCGAACCTGAGCACTACTGTGCTCCTCCGCTTGGGGCCTACCCGTACGGCACAGAAACTTGTAGCAATATTGCTGCAATATTTCAACGTTGCATATTGCAATGCAATGTTGCAGAGACATTAGGAAGGCTTCTTTTAGCAATATTACTTCAGCAATGTTGCAGAATTATTTTATAAATATTACAAAAAATGTCTATGCTATTACATTTATTATAAAAATGCTTGGTTAAAAAAAGCTCATTAATTATAACAATAAGAATTACGTTTATAATTTTAATTTTATATGCATAAAATATCGAACGTCATTATATATATATA
>NW_017257959.1:12342-16878 GCF_001594055.1 Mycetomoellerius zeteki
AAAAAGTAAAGGACTCTTAATTCTTGAAACAATAATAAGATAAAAAAGGGCATAATAGTATGAATTAAGAGTCCTTTACTTTTTGTTTTTTTGATTTATTGTAAGATTTTATACTGTACAATTGATATATTAAAGAAAAAAAATTAAAAATAGGAATTAAATGTAACATAATACAACGGATGCAAATAAAATACGACATTATGTCTTTATATTATTATATCTTTATATTATATGCAACAAATATTGCAATAACGTTGCAATATTACAGCAATGTTGCTGCAATATTACTACTTACAATATTAATGTTTCTGTAATATGCAGTAAGTATTCTTCAAATGTGTGCAAAACGTAATATTGCATATATGTATATTATATTGTAATATTGCTGCAACATTACATATCAATATTTCTGAAACGGACATTTTAACGTTGCTACAATATTGCTGAAATATTGCAGCAATATTTCACAATATCTGTGCAATGTTGCAATCTTGCAATGAAATCTTTCTGCAATATTTTTGTGCTGTACGGGTAACCGCGTGGAAGTTGCAGCTGGGACAGCGTCCGCTTGGAATATTTTTAATCCATGAAGACAATGGGGTATGAGAACAGTCTTTTTATAGGCAGTAAAAACTCATTTGGAATTCGAGATGTGAGAATACCTAACCTCAATAATCGTCAACTTTAACACTTAATATCAGTTCGCGGGGTAGAGCGATGCTTATTTTTGCTAGATTTTGTCGTTTCATGCAAAAACGCGTCGAATAAGCCTAATTTTGTTGATTTTTAAGCTGCGCGACCTATTTTGTATAATTACCTTTTTTTCTTTATCCGAAATTTCGGATTGATTTTTAGGCCGATATTCATAATTAGTTCTTATATTCAAGATCGTCCCAAGTTCTATCTTGAGGTGTCACGACCAATCAGTGGGCCGCATTAACGTCTTAAGACTAGAGACCTCTATAGGCTGTGTTCGTTTATGCAGTTACTGCTGCAGATGTCGTTTGTTTTTTCTACTTTCGAAGGCGACTGCAGCGCATTTGAAGTTCGTTTATGCAGGGATGTATACCATCTGCGCAACTATATTGGAAGTCCTGCTCAGGATGCTCTGCTCGCAGTACTGCGTAAACGACAAACTGCGCTGCAGTTGCCATGATACCACCAGCTAATAGCCAGTTGTATTAGGTTGTAGCAAAATGAATTTTGTTAAAATATCTTTAAATAAAAAGGGTGAAGAATAAATGTTTAAAATCGATCCTACTAAAGTAGAAATAATTCAAGGTAAGATACATGTATAATGGAAAATATATTGCCTCGATAGTCTAAAAGCCTAAGACACTCGCACGGAATGTCAGAGATCCGGGTTCGACTCTCAGCCGAGGTAATATTTTTCGCAATAAGAATTAATTATTTACAGATTTTAATATGTCATTCATTATTAAGATCATTTAAAGATGCGTAATAAGCATCAAAAATTCTATTGGTAGATACGAACCAATGCGATACGAGCAGTCATTCATGCAGAGGTCCGTTCGGTCAATTTAGGTCATGTGACTAGCAGATGACAAAGCAGTGGATGCGCTATCCACTGCATATTGCATAAACGAATGCGCCCATATATAAAGAGAAGCTAGTGTCCCTAGAAGGTAGAGTCTGGCCACACATCGTGAATGTTTTCATTGGTCAATCCCAAAACCCCCTTACAATGGCGTAACAAATCACACAGTACAGAAATCGCTCGTATATATGTATATAGATTACAATATGCTTAAAAGTATGAAGGCTATGAACGCTTTGAAATATTTGTAGCCTAACCCAGACAGTACACAATATTTATAAAATATTTACAAAATATTTTAAGATGTATTTTTAATATTTTGTAAATACTTTTGTAGTCCTAGATTGCATAGATTATAAATATTTATTATAAATATCATGGAATATTTTTATCGTACATACGAGGGTCGTCTGAAAAGTTTTGAGCCTAACATAGAAACAAGTAATTTTTCGGTCAAATTCAATTTTATTTTTCCACATAGTCTCCTTTTAAGTCGGTACATTTTTTGCAGCGATGCTCCCACCCTTTAATCCATTCAAATAATACTGAGCGTCTTGATTTGCAAAATAGGCATCTACGGATGCGATGACCTCCTCGTTCGATGAAAATTTCTGTCCTCCAAGCCAAACTTTAAACCTAGGAAACAGAAAAAAGTCGCTGGGGGCCAGATCTAATGAATACGGTGGATGGTCAATTAATTCGAACCGCAATTCGTGAATTTTTGCCATAGCGACCGCCGAAGTGTGAGACGGTGCGTTATTTTGATGGAACAGCACTTTCTTCTTTTTCAAATGCGGTCGTTTTTTCTCAATTTCTGCCTTCAGCTTGTCAAGCAATGATGCGTAGTACGTCCCTGTTATTGTTTTACCTTTTTCAAGATAGTCGATCAACACAATTCCATGACTGTCCCAAAAAACAGTCGCCATCACCTTTCTCGCCGATAAAACCATCTTCGCTTTCTTCGGAGCAGATTCACCCTTCGCAGTCCACTGTTTTGATTGTTCTTTCGTTTCAGGAGTGAAGTGGTGGACCCAAGTTTCATCAACCGTTATTAATCGACACAAAAAATCCGACTCGTTTCGCTTAAATCGCTCTAACAAGGCCTTAGAAATGTTTATTCGAATGCGTTTTTGATCCAGAGTGAGCGAGCGCGGCACCCAACCCGCGGTTAACTTACGCATGCCTAATTCTTCAGTCAATATATGACAAACACGTTCTTTTGATATGCCAACAGAATCTCCCTAACCTTAATTCGACGGTTGTCCATTATCATTTGATGAATTTCTTCGATGTTATCGGTGGTGGTCGCAGTTGTTGGCCGTCCCTAACGCTCATCATCAGCTAAGCTGGTACGACCACGTTTAAATTCAGCTACCCATCTTTTCACGGTGGCAAATGATGGGGCAGAGTCCCCGTAAACAGCGTCCAACTCAGCTTTAATTTGCGTAGACGTATTGCCTTTCAAATGCAAGAATTTAATTATAGCACGATATTCAATTTTTTCCATTTTTACAAAATGACGACACAAATGATTGTCCAACAAGAATTGAACGTCCAAAGTGGCCACAATTGTCACAGATATCTTTCGTAAGTATCACTATTATAATACCAGAATGGCTTTGACGAGTAACGCCATCTTCATGATGATCTCAAAACTTTTCAGACGACCCTCGATCCTCGTATTGTAGTAAATGCTATGAAAATACTTAATAAGATATTATAATCTAAATAAAAAATATTTACTAGAAAAATATTTTTGTTTTATTTATATTTATCATAAATTCACGCAAATTCCAAATATATACAAAGTTAAACTTCTTTATTAAATTAAAACGCTTACATGTTTCGGCTCATTTTTTGGCCTTCTTCAGAGACAATTGTATATAATATAAATAATGCAAGACCAAGGGATGTCTTATCAATGTGAATTCTATCCATCTAATAATACAATTTTCCCATAAGGGGAAAAAAACAGAAAAAAAGGAAAAAAGAAAAATAAAGATATAAAGGTATGTCGGATTGTGATGTCTGGAAATGGATTTAAAAATTAAGTAAAAATAATTATACAAAAGGATGCTTTAATAATAAAGTTTTATTTAACTACAGAGTACATAGCCATTGTTTTACTGCTATATTCTTTTTATTTTACATACAAACCAGTCTTTTGTAACATCTATATTATTTCTTTCTATTATATATTTGCAAGCCAATGTTGTTTTCTTTCAATATTTCTTGGCAGGCATCGAATGTTCCGTTTTCCACGAGTTGGAACATTTCATTACAGTAAGGCATTTTATGTATTCTGTAAATAATGTGTATTGCATAATAAAATTCCTTTTATGATTAACATATTGTAAGAATGTTATTATTTGCTAGATTAGAAAGCTACTTATGGATTTTACACTTTTAATAAATGTGAAATTGACGAGTTGCAACATGATAATAATTTAACTTACTGTGTATAAGTTAATTGATTGTCCTTGTGTCCTTTAAAAGGGTATACGTATGTATACGTTGTGACGTGACGTTTTTTCACCGTCCGTCACAAGGGTCATTCGACCTGGCCAAAGTAGCGCGGCAAATTTGTCCTGTGTCCTCCCGACGCGGAGGGCGGGCGTGCCGACGCTTATTGCGATTTTCGGGCGAAAGCGCGGAGACTTTTGTCGTCGCGTTTCGCGTAGCATTTCTTTTTGTGAATTTGTCTAAGAATTTTTAGTATCGGCGGCTGCGGTAGGCGATTTAATGTGCGACACATTCCACCACCTCGAGGAGGCGGCAAAGACGAAGACTGAAGACCACATTGGAGGTCCGAGGACACCCAGAGGAGGGGGTAGCGCACAGGTGATACCGTTTCATACTGTCTTTATTCATCTGTAATTAGCGCCCTGAGCGAAACATGTTTTGCTGCCGCCACCTTCTTTACAGGCGACTATGCCGCGGGAGCGACAAGGACGGCGTAAGGGGAAGGCCACCCTCGG
>NW_017257959.1:18367-19540 GCF_001594055.1 Mycetomoellerius zeteki
GGCCATTTTAAGGGGTAGTGGCCAGATTCTACCTTCTAGGGACACTAAGAGAAGCGATATCGAACCCCCACCATCAGATCGGATTCCAACATCGACATCTAGAATGGACCGCTGATGGCAATGGAGATTCCAACCATCACTCCCTATGCCGCCATGTTTCAACCGCTTTAGTGTCGTAAACATACTCGGACCATCAACATTGTACTCCGTTGACTCTGTTAGCGGAGTGAGCACCACTGACAAGATAACAGACAAATTGAATATTTCTAATTTATTTATGTCTATATAATTTGGGAATCGTTTGGGGAAATTTGGGAAAAGCATTTAAACATTTGGGAAATAGAATTTTTCTTGTAATTAATAAATTTTATCATGCGTCAAGTTAGCAGACAGCGATTTTATTTAATGTGTTTTATGAATGGAATCGATTAGAAATTATTTAGGGAAGACGTCTTTATTATTATTTTCATTTAGGAAAAGTCACTATTTGGTAATTCAATAGATTTATATATTACGAAAACGAACAAAGCCCGGGTGTAGTATGGGTATAGTAGGTGTAGTACAATGAATATAGTAAACCTAAAATCGTCAAAAATTAATCAATTAAGCCCGGATCTAATTATGAAACTGGCCAATCACATTCGTTCCATTCTTCCGAGGAACAGCTATGATTGGATAATTTCATAACTACGGATGTTATTAAACCCGATTAAGCGTGCCGTGTAGCAGAGGTCATTGAAAGCAGATTCGCAAATTAGGTGTTAGCATGTTGCAGTAAATGATTGAATGGAAAAAATTACGATCATTATAAAAAAAGATACAATTAAAATGAATTTTGTAGTCAACAGAATCTCAATACATAATATTTACCTGTTCTGATAAGATTTTCCACGAGACCATTTCCTGCAGATAGTAAGATTGTAGAAAACATTGTTATCACGATAAATATAAGGAAATGGTTTTTTAAGTAAAAGATATCCCAGGTAGCAAATACACGTCATTTTGACGTCAAATTTTGGTCATTTACTGACCATGGCTGACGTCACTAAATGACGTCTTAATGACGTCATAATGACGTTCTAATGTCACAAAATTATTGACGTCATTGCAAGGACGTCATTTTGACGTCTTGTTAGGACATTTCCAATAACAATTAATTTGATGTAATTCAGA
>NW_017257960.1:0-471 GCF_001594055.1 Mycetomoellerius zeteki
CTTTTTTTATCTGTTTATATATTTTTTTTATAAGATATTTAAAGGTTTTTCTGTTGTTAGTAATATAGGTTAAATTTATTGTTTTTGTTTGTTATGTTTAATGTAGCTGGTTTACCTCCATTTACTGTTTTATTTGAAATGATACTCTATTTTTTTGTTTATAAAGCTAAATAATTTAATTTTTATTTTGATTTTGATAATGTTTAGGTCATTATTTATACTGTATATTTATATTAATATGTTGTCTAGCTCTTTGTATTTTTATAGGTTAGAGTCAAAGTTAATTAAATTTGGGGATTTTAAAATTGGTTATTTATTTTTTTATATGTATTTTCCATTATTGTTGGTTTCTTCTGTTCTTGTTATAATGTAATTTATGATATTAATAAGATTTTGAGTTATTTGTTAAACTTTAAACCTTCAAAGTTAAAAAATAATATGTTTATGTTTATAAATCTTATTATTATAATA
>NW_017257960.1:1720-14319 GCF_001594055.1 Mycetomoellerius zeteki
GGTTTATTCATTGGTATCCGTTAATCTCTGGGTTTACTTTAAATAGATTTTATTTGAACGTTCAGTTTATTTCTATATTTGTTGGAGTTAATCTTACTCTCTTTCCCCAACATTTTCTTGGGCTTAGAGGAATGCCTCGGCGTTATTCCGATTATCCGGATTCTTATTTGGTTTGGAATATTGTTTCTTCAATTGGGTCATTAATTTCAGTTTTGAGCCTATCTGTTTTGATTTTTATTATTTGGGAGTCTTTATCTAGAAAGCGAAAAATTGTTAATATATTTTTTCTTAGTTCGTCATTAGAGTGGTTTAATTCTTTACCTCCATTAGGTCATAGGTATACCGAGGTCCCATCTATTTAGAATTTAGTTAATTTTAATATGGCAGATTAGTGCGTTGGATTTAAGCTCCATTTAAAAAGATTTATTTTTGTCTTTTATTAAAAATTAATACATGATTATTCCCCGGTTTATGATATAATTTTTTTTCATGACACTACAATAGTTGTTTTAGTTTTTATTACTGTGTTGATTTTTTTTATTATAGTAAGATTTGTTTATAATAAATTAATTAATCGTTATCTTTTGGAAAACCAACCAATTTCAATTGTTTGGACTGTAGTTCCTATGTTTATTTTAATTTTTATTGCTATTCCCTCTATTAAAATTTTATATATTGCTGATGAGGTTATAGGTAGTAATTTAACGGTTAAGGCGATTGGGCATCAGTGGTATTGAAGTTATGAGTATTCAGATTTTTTAAATATTGAGTTTGATTCTTTTATGATTCCTAGGGATCAGCTTGAGTTGGGTGGCTTTCGTCTTTTGGATGTCGATAATCGGTGTATTTTGCCATTTAATTATTCTATTCGTATTTTAACTACATCAATGGATGTGATCCATGCGTGAACTGTTCCTTCCTTAGGTATTAAAGTAGATTCTACCCCAGGGCGCCTAAATCAGGCGCAAATTTGACTTAGGCGCCCTGGGGTATACTTTGGTCAGTGTTCTGAGATTTGTGGCATTAATCATAGGTTTATGCCTATTTCTATTGAGTCTACTAGAATAATTAATTTTAAAAAATGGTTAATTAGGTTTTAATTGAATTTATTTGGTTGAATTTAGTTGTGAATATATTGTTGATTTTTATTAATTTGTTGTGGTTTATGATCATTAAATGACTGATTAAAAGTATTGATTTTTTAAATCAAATTATAATAGTGTAATGTCTATTTGTAATGATGAAAAGAATTAGTTTTTATTTTAAAACATTAGATTGTCAATTTAAAAATATTAATTTATTAATATTCTTTTATTCCTTAAATAATACCTTTAATTTGAATTATGATGCTGATATTTTTAGTTATTTTATTATTGGTTATTATGTGTATTATTTATTTTTTTTATTTTCCTAATTTTATTGTTTGTGATTTTTCCGTTCGAAAAAAGAAGACTATGGCTTTGGCAATGATAGTAAATTTATTTTCTATTTTTGATCCTTCAACTTCTTTTTATACTTCTTTTAATTGATTGGGAATGGTTATTTTTTTATTTTTGATGCCTTATCAATTTTGGGTTGGTCAGTCTCGTTTTGTCTTCTTGTGGGATTATTTTATTAAATTTATGTATATTGAGTTTAAGATTTTAGTTCATTATTCTTTTTCAAATTTAATGGTTTTTGTTAGTTTAATTATTTTAATTTTTTTTAATAATTTTTTAGGGCTTTTTCCTTATATTTTTACTTCTTCTAGACATATGAGGTTTTGTTTATCTTTGTCTTTAAGTATTTGAGTTGGGTTGGTTTTATACTCTTACTAATTATTTAAGAGGTTTTTTGTCGCATCTTACTCCCATGGGAACTCCCTTTGTTCTTATGCCTTTTATGGTTATTATTGAATCTATTAGGTTAATTATTCGACCTATTACTTTGTCTATTCGTCTTGCTGCCAATATGATTGCTGGTCACTTGCTTTTATCTCTTTTAGGTTTATCGGGAGCTGGTTTGAGGAGTTTTGTAATATTGCTTGTATTAGTTGTAGCTCAGTTAATATTGTTTGTTTTGGAGATTTTTGTATCTTTAATTCAGGCTTATGTATTTTCTATTCTTTCGGCTTTGTATAGAAAGGAAGTTTAATTTTGGTTTTTTGTTTTATATTAATTTCTTATGACGGCGGTCCGATAAGTACTTAGCCTACAAAAGAAAAACGAAAATTTTGGAAAAGTGGCGATTTATTTCTCAACATAGTCTCCTTTTAGCTCGATACACTTGACCCAGCGATGCTTCTTTAACCCGTCTGAAAAATACGTTTTCTCGAAGTCTGCAAAGTAGGCCTTTTGGCGGCGATGACCTCCTCATTCGACTTAAATTTCTGCCCGGCGAGTGACTTTTTCAAGTTCGGAAACAAAAAGAAGTCGCACGGGGCCAAATCTGGAGAATACGGTGGATGGGGCAGCAGCTCGTAGCCTAATTCGATCAATTTGGCCGTGGCGACGGCGGAGGTGTGAGCCGGAGCGTTGTCATGGTGGAAGAGCACTTTATTCTTCGCCAAATGGGGCCGTTTTTTCTGCAATTCAGCATCGAATCGGTCCAATAATTCGGCATAGTAGAGCCCTGTGATCGTTTTGCCCTTCTCTAGATAGTCGATGTAGATCACACCTTGTGAATCCCAGAAAACGGTGACCATCACCTTTCCGGCCGATAGGACAGTCTTCGCCTTCTTCGGAGCACGTTCGCCGGGTGAAGTCCACTGTTTCGACTGTTCCTTGGTCTCTGGTGTGTACCAGTGGATCCATGTTTCGTCGACGGTCACGAAACGACATAGAAACTCCTTCGGATTGCGCTTAAACAGCGTCAAACACTGCTCTGAAGTGGTCTCACGGTTGCGCTTGTTGTCCGGAGTGAGCAAACGCGGCACCCATCGCGCCGACAGCTTTTTCATGCCCAAAATTTCATGCAGGATATGACCCACGCGGTCTTTTGAGATGCCTACTGTCTCAGCTAGCTCGCGCACCTTCAACCGGCGGTCTGCCAATACAAGATCGTGGATTTTTGTCACGTTATCCTCCGTGGTAACCGTTTTCGGGGCACCTGGACGTGGCTCATCAAAAACCGACGTGCGACCACGTTGAAACTCGTTAAACCAATTTTTGACGATCGCCATCGAAGGAGAAGAGTCACCGTACACAGCATCCAAGCGATCTTTGATTTCGCTGCGCGATTTCCCTTCCAAAAACAAGAATCGAATCACCGACCGATATTGCTCTTTTTCCATTTTTCTAAAATCCGCGGATACGCCCGCTTCCACACGCGGTCAAAACAAAACTCCGAGTCCGATTCGGCTGAAATTTTGACAGTAGCCGTCTACGAGAATGTACTACACGTTAGTAAATTTCTCTTGCGATAGTGGCGCCATCGGGCGTTGAGGCTAAGTACTTATCGGACCGCCCTCGTAAATATAATCAAAATCATTCTTTTCATTTAGTTACTAGTCCGTGGCCTATTCTAATTTCTTTTAGTATTTTTAATAATTTAATTTTTATTATTAGGTGATTTCATAATCTTATTAATTTTATGTTAATTATGTCCATTCCTGGGACTTTAGCTTGTATGTATTTATGGTGGCGGGATATTTCTCGAGAGGCTTCTTATCAGGGGTGTCATTCTGTTAATGTTGTTGCGGGGATGAAAATTGGAATGATTTTATTTATTGTTTCGGAGGTTTTATTTTTTTTTTCTTTCTTTTGGGCTTATTTCCATTCAGCTCTCGCTCCTAGAGTTGAGATTGGTGTGACCTCCTAAGGGCATCTATCCTTTTAATCCTTTTAATATTCCTCTAATAAATACTATTATTTTGGTTTCCTCTGGATTGACTATTACGTGGTCTCATTATTCTCTTATCAGAAATGATGTGTTGGAGAGTAAAAATAGGTTAATAATAACTACTTTTAAAGAGGTTTATTTTTCCTGTCTTCAATTGTTTGAGTATATTAACGCTTCATTTACTATAGCGGATTCTGTTTATGGTTCAACTTTTTTTATTTCTACGGGTTTTCATGGGATTCACGTGATTGTTGGTACAACGTTTTTGGTTGTTTGTTTAATTCGTTTATTAAGTATGCATTTTTCTTTTTATCATCATTTTGGATTCGAGGCTGCCTCCTGATATTGGCATTTTGTTGATGTTGTATGGTTATTTTTATATATTTTTATTTATTGATGAAGCTTTTAAATTTATTTAATTATTATTTATATAGTATAATAATAATTACATTTAATTTCCAATTAAAAGATTTATTTTAATAAAATTTAATATAAGTGATTGTTCAGTTGGTGTGTGTATTTGTGGTTGTTATTTTAATTTCTTTTTTTTTATTTGTACTTAATTTGATTTTTTCAAAAAAAGTGGCTGTAAGGCAGGAGAAGATATCTCCTTTTGAATGTGGATTTAACCCTATTTCCTGCTCTCGAATGCCCTTTAGGATTCAATTTTTTACTATTAGGTTAATTTTTTTAATTTTTGATATTGAAATTGCTCTTTTATTACCCTTGGTTTACTTATTGTTGAATTTTAATCCGTACGTTATTGTTTATTCATTTGTGTTTTTGTTTATTTTGATTGTTGGATTGTATTTGGAGTATAATGAGTATTCTATGGATTGAAAACTTTAATGGTAGTGTGTATATTTTTATTTTTGGATTAATTTTTTTAAATTAATAATTATTATTTATTTTAATTATTACATGTGTGGTGGGTTTTATTCTATGGTTTTTAAGATTTAGTTTGTGCTTTTTGTTTTGTGGGTATTAGTTTAAAAATTTAAAGAACATTTTAATTGCATTAAAAAAGTATATTTCTATAATGTATATCTAATGGTGAAGTTTGAGTATTATTCTTAAAGTAATTTTTACACTTTAATTTCGAATTAAACATGGATTTTTTTAAAATCTGAGAATTTGGGTTTGTTGGATGATAGATAAGGGGCAGGGTAAAGTAAATTAGGCATTAATTAACTAAAACCAAAAGAGAGGTGTATTATTGTTAATAATATCATTGAACTGATTTATATATTTCTAGTTGAAGTAAGTAGAGATGGACTTCTAATTCATTATTTATGAAATTTTTCATATTACTTTTTAAATATAGTTTATAAAAACATTATATTTTCATTATAAAAATAATAAAGGGGGTTTTATTTATTTAAAAATTTTAGTTAATTTTATTAATATCTTCAATATTATGCTTTAATATAAGCTATTTAAATTCATTAAAATCATATGTATAGGTAAGTTCTTGTGTAGATAAAGATGAATATAAATATGTGTAGTTTGTATGAGGTGTTTATAGTTTTTTTTTTTATAAATTTTATTACTATATTTTTACTTAGGAATTCCATTCAGGTTTTGTCTAGGTCTCGAACGTTAGTTCTTACGTAAATAACAGGTTGGTAGATTCAAGTGTAAGTGTTGGCTAGGAACCATATGGAATTAATAAAATTTAGGTAGTAAGGTAAGCTGCAATATTTATTTAATTTAATTAATTTAGATATAATTGTTAGTGTTAGCATTCTGGTAATTACCCTTACTAATGAATATATTAAGGTCCTAAGTTTTTCATGTTGAGTTATGTAAATTAAGTAGTAGTCAAAGAAGAAGGCTCAGTTTATTAGGGATCCGATGGAGACTCTTAATAATATTATGATTATTATAGATAAATTAATGGTGTAATTTTCTTTGATATATATATATATATACCTATAAAATTTTATTGTTTTGTTAAAGAATAGGTAATATGTGAAACGAGTTGAGTATGTAATGGTTAGCATTAAGGATATGATAATTAATATTAATGTTAGTACGTTAATGGTTCTATTTGTGTACACGTTTTCTATGATTAGATCTTTTCTATAGAACCCTGAGAAAAATGGGGCCCCTCTTAGGGCTAAGTTGGAGATTAGTAGTCTTATTATTGTGAACGGTATGGTTTTGTTTATGTTTCCTAACGATCGGATATCTTGATTGTTTTTTAAAGAATGAATGATGGATCCTGCTGATATGAATAATATGGATTTGAAAATGGCATGAGTTAAGAGATGGTAAAATGCTAATATACATTGGCCTAAACTTAAGATTATTATTATTAGTCCTAGCTGTCTTAGGGTTGATAGGGCAATGATTTTTTTAAAATCATTTTCAAAATTTGCCATTAATCCTGCTATAAATATTGTAATTACTGAGATGAGACATAAGGATGTGTTGATATTAGATGATATAAGGAACTTTTGGAATCGAATCATTATGTACACCCCAGCGGTTACTAGAGTAGAGGAGTGTACTAGAGCGGATACTGGGGTGGGGGCAGCTATAGCTATTGGTAGTCATACTGAGAAGGGAATTTGGGCTCTTTTAGTGATGGTGTTACCGACCTGAGTGTTTTATTACGTTCGATATGCTTACTACTTGTTGTATATTCTATTAGGAATACGGTCGCCACTTCGTTTGACCTCCAACGAAGAAGGAAGAGCCGTTCCGTCGCCAGCGGTGGACGTCCTCTGCGATGTAGCGTCTGGGATCCTCTCTCACCCTGTAGGAACTTTGGCTGGGATTTTTTCAGTAATTCGATTAGCACACACGATTAGTAATAATGTATTTTAATTAATAAAGCAATTGTACATTTGTTTCGCGCACTCGGAACACGTAGAGATGTGACGCACTTTTCCGGACGCTATTTCTCTTAAATTAAAATAAATCGAGGATTGATTTTTACGTGAGGGTCTTATATTATTGTTAAATAAAGTATTAAACGTGTAACGCGCGTCCGCGGAGTCCTCTGAAACGAATTACGTCAGTATGACGCAATATCACGCGACGACACACGCGTGGACACGTCCGTTCAGTATGGACGGCCAAGAGCGACTGGTGGCGTTGTCGTCCTTCCCGAGCGAGTCGGCCACCTTGGCATCTTTATCCCCTCCAACTGTCTCCGACCAATCCCGAGATTCGTCCTTCGAGCGGCCGGATCGCCTTTCTCTTTTGGAGGAAGGGACTCAGAGCCGCACTCACTTAGAATCTCCCCTTTACTTTATTCGGAAAATTCCTTTTATAAAATTATATCGAGTTTTATCTCGATCAGCTGTTTGAGCTGTGATATATATATTATTTAATTCGGAGATTCTAAATAAGTGCTTCCTTAAGATATTTACTCTCTTTAACTTAACTTAAAATTAATATTACATAAATTCAACCTGTATTAAATACAACATAAAATATATTATTAGAGAATTAAATCAAACATGAGAATTAACTAGCAACTTATATGTACGCTTGTATCTTTTACTTTATATGACATTTATATGTCTTTTATTAAACTATTCTTACATCTCATATTTGATATATCTGAGTAAACACCTTTTTTATAAACAACTTAAATTTTAACTTTTCTTTTTCTTTCAGGTACTTGGCAATTTCCCTGGTGATTCGTCAATGACTCAAGCTCACATAAATGAATCGAACAACGGTTAACTTATTTCTACGGTATAATATGGTAAGTATAAAATATAAATATAATAAATAAAATAACACTTTCTCAACTAATTTTCTCATTTTTGTTCCGCAGGAATTCTAATCTCTTGTGAATACCCGCGCGAAGCTACTTTTCTCATTTAAACGCTTTCGCATCCAGAGAGCTCAGTAAGAGTCTCTTTCGTCTCGCTAATCGACTTTTTACGAGATTACTTAATTTGACACGTCTCAAGGACGTGAATAAATTGCATTATGGAATTTAATTGTCTCTGATAGACAATAGGTGTATTTTACACCTTCTTCGATCTTTATCGAAGATTTATGTCACATTACGGATATTTATGATCTCGTAATGGAAATTAACCAACTCATGAGCTTTTATAACTCTTAATGAGTTGTTTTCAGCGCAACACGTAGTTTTTAGGTTCTTTATGTAATAATTATAAATTTATATATGTTAAAAAATCAAATAAGTCGGAATGACTGTTTCTAATGTTTTTATGGTGAATAAATGAATTTTTGAACCTTTTTGTATTTTGATTATTATTTCGTGTGTTGACGCTTTTAAACCTGTTAAAATTATATTTTATTAATTGAGCTCCTGACGGCTCTATTTAGCTCTAATGAAGCTGCGACTAATTTTAGTCTGTTGTAATGCGTTTACGCAATTAATATAAATTATCCTGACTTTGAAAAAAAATAGTAGAATAGAAGAGTGAGCTAATCTCTTATTAGAATGAGCTTGTATTATTGCTCCAAGTTGTTTATTATATTTATTGGCATCTTTGGCCTCTGAAATGCTAAATGTATTATTATGTATTATTAATATTAATTATATGTAAGGATATCTTTGTAAAACGTTTATTTATAAACTATTTCTAGAATACTTATATATTATTGTGTTATTTACAATGTTTGTGTGTGTTATATTATTATATACGGGGTGATTTTAATAGTGTGGGAGGGCTCTTCGGGCGTCTTCTCCCTTTGATACGTCATCCGGCTGGTCCGCGTTTGCAGTGTGGCAACCGGGCTTCCCCGTTATTAACATCAAATTAACAGAATTTAACTTGGCGCCACAATTGTTGATATCAAATCTTTTATACAGATGATATATACATCATTAGATATTTAGTAAATTTTGTGATATCAAATTAACAGAATTTAACTTGGCGCCACAATTGTTGATATCAAATCTTTTATACAGATGATATATACATCATTAGATATTTAGTAAATTTTGTGATATCAAATTAACAGAATTTAACTTGGCGCCACAATTGTTGATATCAAATCTTTTATACAGATGATATATACATCATTAGATATTTAGTAAATTTTGTGATATCAAATTAACAGAATTTAACTTGGCGCCACAATTGTTGATATCAAATCTTTTATACAGATGATATATACATCATTAGATATTTAGTAAATTTTGTGATATCAAATTAACAGAATTTAACTTGGCGCCACAATTGTTGATATCAAATCTTTTATACAGATGATATATACATCATTAGATATTTAGTAAATTTTGTGATATCAAATTAACAGAATTTAACTTGGCGCCACAATTGTTGATATCAAATCTTTTATACAGATGATATATACATCATTAGATATTTAGTAAATTTTGTGATATCAAATTAACAGAATTTAACTTGGCGCCACAATTGTTGATATCAAATCTTTTATACAGATGATATATACATCATTAGATATTTAGTAAATTTTGTGATATCAAATTAACAGAATTTAACTTGGCGCCACAATTGTTGATATCAAATCTTTTATACAGATGATATATACATCATTAGATATTTAGTAAATTTTGTGATATCAAATTAACAGAATTTAACTTGGCGCCACAATTGTTGATATCAAATCTTTTATACAGATGATATATACATCATTAGATATTTAGTAAATTTTGTGATATCAAATTAACAGAATTTAACTTGGCGCCACAATTGTTGATATCAAATCTTTTATACAGATGATATATACATCATTAGATATTTAGTAAATTTTGTGATATCAAATTAACAGAATTTAACTTGGCGCCACAATTGTTGATATCAAATCTTTTATACAGATGATATATACATCATTAGATATTTAGTAAATTTTGTGATATCAAATTAACAGAATTTAACTTGGCGCCACAATTGTTGATATCAAATCTTTTATACAGATGATATATACATCATTAGATATTTAGTAAATTTTGTGATATCAAATTAACAGAATTTAACTTGGCGCCACAATTGTTGATATCAAATCTTTTATACAGATGATATATACATCATTAGATATTTAGTAAATTTTGTGATATCAAATTAACAGAATTTAACTTGGCGCCACAATTGTTGATATCAAATCTTTTATACAGATGATATATACATCATTAGATATTTAGTAAATTTTGTGATATCAAATTAACAGAATTTAACTTGGCGCCACAATTGTTGATATCAAATCTTTTATACAGATGATATATACATCATTAGATATTTAGTAAATTTTGTGATATCAAATTAACAGAATTTAACTTGGCGCCACAATTGTTGATATCAAATCTTTTATACAGATGATACATATATCATTAGATTTAATAAATTTTGTGATATAATGATTTTCATGTAATGATTTTTGAAGAGAAATAAAGTCATTATAATGATGGTTCTACACGAGTAAATAACATCTTAATCTACATCGTAAATGTATGTTGCTTATTATATATTTTTGGTATTTTTCTTTAAAAATAATATAGAAATATCTTTAGCACCTCTAGGCCATTGTCTTTTTATAACTTACACATCATCAATTTCAATCCAAGATATTCCTTCTCGACACATACTTGTATAATGACCTTCTTCGACACATGAACCATAATGAAATATAGCATTCATAACTTTGTATGTCTGTCCAGCTATTAATATTTTCGTTGTCGGAACAGCACGTAAACTAAATTTGTGTGGTATCTTTACTAACTTACCATTCTCTGAAATAAAAGATATTAAGTGAATAATAAGTACCTCTTTTATCGAAATTAATTCACTTTTAAATAATATATCATTTCTTCCACAACGTTCACATAATTTATCAAACGACTGACACCAATGTAATGAAAATGTAATTTTTAATAAATCATCCAGATTATAACTTTTCTTCTTTAAATTATTAATAGAAATTGAAAGTAAAATATTAGTATTAGTAATAATTTTCGTATCACCACACGAATTGCATCGAGAAGTGTAAGTAACTTGATGTTCTACCATATTTTTTATATAATCATATTTTGTACAAAGAGCTGTAAGAAATTCTAAAGCATCTCGTTTGATAGCAACCGAAAAATATTCCCCTAAAGATTGCCGTATTTCATAGGTATTCAAATTATTCATTCCATGTTCACATCGATGTGCAAACAAATTTAAAACATCAGGTTTATGGTAATTTAATAATAGCTTTCTGGAAACATCTAAATTCAATAAACATTGCAATACTGCATTCGCATAGCATGAAACTTTGTCTGTATTTTGAAAACCACGTATATTCCAAGCAGTACTTTTTAACGGAACTTTTTGACCCGATTCTTGAACGGAGGAAATCATTTTCGACAATGTCCACGAAACATCTTTAACGATAACACTGTTTTGAAATAGTGATCATTTCTGATTCTGAATTATGTATTCGTTTCAATCTATTATATTCTATAATAGCTTTTTCACTAGCAAACAAGGATGAAGGATCAAAATTAATTAAATGCAGTCTATCAAGAGATGTTACTCGAGATAATGCAACATAAGCCTGACCGCAACTAAATACATTGTTACCTAGATCCATAACAGCATTTTGTAAACTCAAACCTTGACTTTTATGAATGGTAATACCATAACTCAAACATAATGGAAATTGTTTTCTGATAACATAAATTCTATCCATCAATGGAAACTTAACACTTACTCTTTCAATAAAATACTCTAAACCAGACGGTAAAAGAATTTTTATCTTTTCTATAGTTTTATCCTGCATAACTGATATAACTGTAGCAATTGTACCATTTACAAGACCCAAACTAGCATCAATATTACGTCTTATCATAACTTTCGCTCCAATTTTAATTGTAATTCGTTTTGAAAGTCCAGCTGTTCTAGTATCATCATCGTCAATATTTGACAATACCTTTGTTACTTTTTTTTTCATATATGAAATACAATCAATCGTATCTTCAGCAATTAAAAGTATTTCTTTTGAAGTAATACGACTTAACATTGCAGCGTTTAATTCGTTACACATGTGACAAGTAGGTAACAAACAAACAGTATCAGATAAATTATTAATAAAATCGCATAATTCGTTTAATCTTGTTTCAAAAGACTCATCTTTAAAAGATATTTTTTTTTTTTCAAGAATATCATAATCAGATGTTAACAAACCAACGCGAATTCTGGAAAGTAATTCACGATAAGATCCGTCTTCTTGCTGGCGCATATTGATTGTCAGTTCATCATAGTCAAACAAAGTCCATAGATTAGTAGCACTTAAAGAACCAAGATATTTACGAATGTTCTCAGCTGTTAATTGTATAAAGGCAGAATCTTCATGTAAAGGAGGTAACTGAAGCAGATCTCCAAATAAAAGAATGTGCTTTTGACCGAACCAACCATCATCACAATCAATAGTATCGTATATTTCAGACAGTCGTAAGTGTATATACATAAAAATTAAATTAGATATCATTGACACTTCGTCAATTATAATAAGACTAACATCTTTAAGATCTGCTCGTAAAACTTTCAAAACATGATTAGCTAATTGCTTATACTTAGGAGAATGGCCATGCTCAACGGGTAATTGCAATAATCTGTGAACTGTCAAACCGTCTATATTAAATGCTGCTATACCAGTAGGTGCTGCTACGGCAGTATCCTTCTTGAGAATTTGTTTTAACCAACATTTAATTGTTTTAATTAAATAACTTTTGTCAGTACCTCCTTTTCCACTAACATACAATCGTAGTACTAATTCACCTGACGTTATGGTATCAATGACTCTATCAAATACTCTTCTTTGAT
>NW_017257961.1:0-518 GCF_001594055.1 Mycetomoellerius zeteki
ATTAATTAGAAAATAAATTAATAATTTTCGACATTGTATGCGTCTATAATTTATACCAATATATTATACAAATCACCAAATTATACGTGTATAGATAAAAGTCATGTATGCATAACCAACAAATACATACCTTACAATTGCGTTATGATGTTTAACGCTGTCCAACAGCCAGCGTTATATAACGCAAGCCTAACGCTCGAAATTTGCGTTAAAGTAACTTGCAGAATACGATTTCCTAGTGACAAACGACATAACGCAAGCTCAACGCAACGTTACGATATCTTGCGTTAAAATGCACTTACAGAATACGAAATCATAAAGCATGCGTTATAAGCTCCTTAACGCATGCGTTATAGCCATAACGCATGCGTTACAAAGTTACAGAATAGACCTACAGGAGGCTCAGTGTGCGACAATTACCGAATTGCGCATACGATCAGAGAGATTCCACGGTTTATGGAACGAATTCAGGCAAGTACAATCAAATATCGAGAAACTCGTTACCGAGGAAGCAGCTG
>NW_017257961.1:2251-3625 GCF_001594055.1 Mycetomoellerius zeteki
TCTCGCGATGTTTCGCGGGTCGGGGCCGCCGGTGGTACCTGTGAATTATTTTTGGATTCTTAAAAAATATTTGGGCGCACCGCGCCCTCGTCATCGCAACCCACCGATGGTGGGTGCGATGGCATCCGACTAGTGGTCGTCGGGAACGATGCTTTGCTGGGCGCATCGTTACAAATTTAATGTATGTGCAAAGCACGGTAAGTGTTTATCGATACCAAATCCATCTATAATAGCTTTTTTAATATTTGCAGCATTATTTGAAACTATGAATGCAATGTTTTCAGAACGAATGTTCCATTCGCTTGTCAAGTCTAGTAATCAATTTTTTAAATATTCTCCAGTGTGCCGTTCTGATAACTCAGTTATACCTATTGTGACGGATTTGTGTTCATTTTCCATTAAGAAATGCACCGTTAAACCCAAGTAGCTTATTCTGTTGAGCGGTTCCGTCCATGTATCTATCGTTAGCGACACGTATTTTGTTAATAATTGATTTTTTATGAGTTTGGATATTTCATATTTTTCTTCCAAGCATCTGGTAATAGTTTTCCTACATGGAATCTTATAGAGTGGCGCTAATGTTTTCATTAGAGTACAGAAGCCTTCTTTCTCAACAGTTGAGAAAGCCGTATTGTCTTTTGCCAGCATAAAGGTGATTTTATTTGTAATGTCAGCAGCTTTGGCTCCTCCATCTAAAATACGATATTGAAGTTATATACGAGGGGCATTACTTATATTTTTTTGAGTCTTGGCAACACTGAGTGTTGTCAGGTGCCATCTGACGTTTCCATTAGAAAGTTTGACATTTTTGACCATAACCTTCTTCAGAACGTTTTGTTATTTGAGCGCGATTTATATTGTTTACAGTCACTTGAAAATTGTGTCTCAGCGAAAAAATGGAATTAACTCGTGAAAATTTTCGTGCAATGATTTATTACGACTTTCGACGTGGATTATCAAGACAGGAGTGCATCGATCAACTTACTTCCACTTTTGGCGATAAAGCCCCATCCTTTACCACTGTGAAACGCTGGTATGACGAATTTAATCGTGGTCGCCGTTCGCTCACCGACGAAAGTCGTGAAGGTCGTCCAAAATCAGTTGTTGTGTCAGAAAACATTGATGCTGTGCAAAAACTAATAATGCAAGATCGTCATGTGACATACTGTGAGATTGAGACAACCTTAGGCATTAGTTCCACCAGCATATATAAAATATTGCATGATCATTTAGCCGTGAAAAAGATTTGTTCTCGTTGGATCCCACATAATCTGACAAAATCTCAAAAAGATGCTCGTGTCGATTGATGCAAACAAGTGGTTCGAACGCATGCAAAAGTGTACGAGTATAGATCATAAAGGAGAATATTTTGAA
>NW_017257962.1:0-2076 GCF_001594055.1 Mycetomoellerius zeteki
ACACATAGTGGATTAGAACCGGCCTAGCTGTTCTACTAATACAAAATTGGGTCACATGCATATTTGTTACATTGATACAACTATTTACAAAGCGATGTTTGTTCCCATTTATTTATTATCACCTCATTTTCCAAAGATATATTAATCGTTTAATTTATCAACTGACAAATTTTTACCGAAAGATATTAGATTTAGAGAAGGCTTTAACTTCTGGTGATTTAGAAACATTAAACGAAATTATAACTTTGGCAGAAGAAAAAGCAAATCATATGTACAGACATGAGCAAACGCGTACTAGTTTGAGTGAGGAGGAAATTTTTTCTAAATTTAAGGCAGCATTTAAGGCTTACACCAAACGTTCCAGGGACACACCTCGATATGCTTGTGTATCATGTGAAAGACTTTGTTATAAAAAAATGTGTCTCAATTTAATAAGTTGAAACAACCTAATTCCCGTTGCGCGGATGTAGCTCGTCGGTGAATTCGGTCGGGAACGCGAGAGGTTCGTATCGGAGAAGGAAGGCACTTACAGTAATATTACGCGGGCAGGTAATTACGAAATTAACATTTATTCAATCAAAAACACAGACATGCACATAATACGTGTAATAACAAACAATAATAGAAAGAATTATGAACGCAAAATATAATGACGCAAAGCAGAATATAATACGCGCGGCTGGAATATGAACGCAATACAAAGATAACGCGAATCGGAATATAATACACGCGGCTGGAATATGAACGCAATACAAAAATAACGCGAATCGGAATATAATACATGCGGCTGGAATATGAACGCAATACAAAGATAACGCGAATTGGAATATAATCCACGCGGCTGGAATATGAACGCAATACAAGAATAGCGCGAATCGGAATATGATACACGCGGCCGGAATACGAATGCAGCGCGATGATAACGCGCGCCTGGCAGATTTCGTGTCCGTGCAGTGGCGCGCCCTAGTACTCTCACGGCGGAGCGTGATTCGCGGATGCTAGCGCGGCGCGGTCGCCAGCCAATCGCGGCGCGGTGCTGGCGTGCTGTCGCGAACCGCGAGTACCGGTGCGGTAGGTGCGCGGCCGGGATTCGAATATTGAATGTTAGGCCGGCCGCCAGGAACTCCTGACCAGAGGCGGAGAACTCTCCCCTGTTGTCTTGGCCGGTCGAAACAAGGATCGGTAATGCAATGTGCGTCGGTCGTCCTGATGTCCGGGAACGCCCGGAGGGAGGCAGAGAACCTTTCTCTACCCCCTGGTCGTCGGTTGATCCGAGTGCGCTTGCAGGATCCGATCGGTACTATTTGGAGAACTCTTCAAGAGAGACCAAGAACGCTTGATCCCTCGTTTCTTTTAGGCCGTCGGTTTCGCTAGAAGCAGGAGCTGGAGCGGATACGTGGCTGTGAGCTTGATGCCGAGAAAAAGCTGTCATTGTTAACAATTCCCGGCTTTTATACTCGTTTGTTGCTCCCACTCGTTTTGTTCCGAACGCGCTCGCGAATTCCCGCCGGCTATACAAAACGAGTGGGGAACACGCGTTGCAAGCGGGGATCAACGCCGCGAGTTCGGCGGCCCTCGGGAGGCTTCGCGGGCGCTCGCCGATTGATGTTCCTGGCGTACGACGACACTGCGGCGTTCGGTCGCTTTCGCGCGTCGTCGGCTGGTACCTGTGGATTATGCTTTATTTTAAAAGGTTCGGGCGCCCCGCGCCCTCATCGCTGCAATGCAGCGGCGTCCGGCGGGTGTAATGCCGGGTACGATGCATTGTTGGGGGTGCATCGTTACAAAGTTTAAAGTAAAAATAGATGGATCTCCATTTTTAAAAGACTTAATGGCGTACATAGAAAAACATAATATTCAATCACAGTATATGTGTGATTATTGTCAACGAAAATTTTGTGCCGGAGATTTGCCTGCGTATAGTGTTTTAAATAATCTCTATGTATACAGGGTGAGGCAAAAGTATGGAAACCCCCGAATAACTTCTGACGAGGGCATTTTACGAAAAAATTTTAAATACAAAAGTTTTAGGAAATTTCTCAGGCTTTTCAGTGGTGACCTTGAATTTGACCTTGA
>NW_017257962.1:3061-13696 GCF_001594055.1 Mycetomoellerius zeteki
ATTTTCCGCTCTTTCTGAATCCACGATGAGAAATGGGGGTTCCTATTTAAAAAAATGAACTTGACCTTCATATGACCTTCAAGGTCACGATCAAGGTCAAATTCAAGGTCACCACTGAAAAGCCTGAGAAATTTCCTAAAACTTTTGTATTTAAAATTTTTTCGTAAAATGCCCTCGTCAGAAGTTATTCGGGGGTTTCCATATTTTTGCCTCACCCTGTATAATGTACCCGATAAAATAGCGTCTCTTAAACAATACGAAAAAATGCTTATACAAAGAGCCAAGGCATTTCAAATTATTGTTAAGATGGGAACTATTGTTAATAAAAAATTGCCCCAAAGGCAAATGGTACAAAAAGCAAAAGGTAGAATATTTTATTTACCACTTCCTCTACAAGAAACATTGAACAAATTGTGTAAAAATACCGATCCAATAAATAAAAATCATGAAATTATTTTAGTTAGGGATGTTTCGACAAATTCCAAAATTATTTGGGAAGACATGGTAGATAAAGAAAAAAGTATACAATGCTTTAATATGGTTAAAACGTAACAATCGTTTTTATAAACATATTGTATTGCCAAATACTACTGATGAATTACATTTGGAGGAATTAAATAATCCGGAATTTGTAATACAAGACACAGAAAATGATAAAGAACCTGTTATGCACAATAACGAATTGCGTCCAAAAATTGAAATGCAAGAAACAGAAAATAACGAAGCAGTCTTAAACGATAAGTATCAGGCTATGTTAACTCAGATTGATGAGAGTGATGATAATTATTATGATCAATATACTATTTATCCTTTGTATGAGAAAAAGTCACATAAAAGTGCTACCGCTTTATACCAAATGTTAAAAATTCAGGCATTGTCTTTGGACAATCGTGAAAAAGATTTAGATCTATTGTGTTTTCCAGACTTGTATCCTTTTGGTACTAATGGACAACATGAATCTAGGCCGGTAAAACTTCGTGACCATGAATTTATTAAATGTCGTTTGAAATCTAAACATCCGCAATACAGATTGAATCAACAATATTTATTTTATGTGTTAAATAATGCGAATATTCGTCAATTAAGTCGTGGTATTTACCATAAATTGAAAGATTATACAGCTAAAGAATATTATAAGCATTGCACAAAGAGTTATTAGAATCGGATTTGAATACAATTTTTTCCACTCTAAGAAATACGGAACTATACTGGTGTAGACCAAGAAGTAATTTAGAATGTATGATACAAAATTACGGACCTGCGACATTTTTTATAACATTGAGTCCTAGTGAAAGATTGTGGGATGACTTAGGTGAATATATTCGTCAAGTAAATGGATGATCTAATGATTCCTCTTTATCCACTAATGTTCTTATTGCTAGAGATCCTGTGTTGACATCGAGATTTCTCGACAATAAGTTTCAGGCGATGCTTGATTTTATTTGTTCCAAAGATCACCCGATTGGAGAAGTAATACATTACTTCTGGCGACGAGAATATCAAGGTAGAGGTGTTCAACATCTTCATCTATTATTTTGGATTAAAAATGCACCAATTCTTCGTAAATCTCCTGCGGAAGAAGTTTCTAAATTTATATTACAACATATAACGTGTGAATTATAGGATGAAAAATCTTCACCAACATTATATAGGCGAGTTAATACCCATCAACGACACATACATAACGAGTATTGTCTTCGTTCTAAGAAAAAAGGGCGTAAAGTTTATCGTATATGTTTTGATTTTCCTCGTCCTTCTACCGATATGTTGATTTTGAGAGATGTTGTAAGTTCGATAGCAGGTAGAAAACAATTGAAACATAAAAGTAGACTTTATGACCTTCCGCGAACAGATGATGAACAAAATATAAATGATTACAATCGCATCATTCTTACTGTTTGGGAACGAAATATGAATATACAATTTATTGGTGACAACTCAAGCTTGCTGACGTATTATGTTACTAAGTATTTGAATAAAGCAACAAAATGTGAATTATCTGATTCTGTCCTTAATAGTACAAATAATAAGAACAAATTAGCGGCGAGCTATCTTTGGAATATTGCTTTGCGACTCACTAATAATAGAGAATATGGAGCTCTTGAAGCAGCTGATACATTGTTAGGTATTCCTCTACATGCAACTGATAGAAACACAACTATTAAATGGTTAGATGTTAATCAAATACGATATAGAAAAGTCAAAAGCTGTAAAGAAATTGAAGCTCTTGAAGGTGATTATACTGATATATTTTGTCCATCTGTAATAGATAGTCATTATTCAAATAGACTGGAAGAACTTGATACGAGGTTTTTATATGAGTTTGTACAGTGGCACGAAAATCAAACCAAAAACTAAAAAAATTATATATTATAAAATGAATAACGGTTATTATTTGAAACGGCAATAACGTGAATGTCTTATTAATCACTATAAATATGATGTTAATTCGCGACCGGAAGATAATTTCTTTTCGTTACTTCTTATGTTTAAACCATGGCGGAAAATACAAGATCTTAAAAATGGATATGATACTTATGCAGAATCATTTCACAATGATGAATTAAATCTTAAAAAGGCATCGGAGTATCATGAAAAATTAGAGGAATTGAAAAATGCATATGAAACTGCGAAACAATTACTTCAGCAACATTTGGATGACTTAGAAAAACAGAATACGTCTCAAGATGATCCTGATAATCCATTAGATGTACAAAATATTCAAGCTGGTGATGCGATGCAAGATTTTAAAGATCTTGATGACAAACAGGAAATCGATATATCTGAAAATATATCTGAAATGATTTCAAAATTAAATGGGGATCAAAGAAGAGTATTTGATAGAGTCACTAATACCATAACGTCAGGTAAATCACTACTACGATTGTACGTTAGCGGAGAAAGAGGTACTGGTTTCTTAATTAAAACAATTAAATGTTGGTTAAAACAAAATCTCAAGAAGGATACTGCTGTAGAAGCACCTACTGGTATAGCAGCTTTTAATATAGACGGTTTGACAGTTCACAGATTATTGCAATTACCCATTGAGTATGGCCATACTCCTAAGTATAGGCAATTAACTAACCACGTTTTGAAAGTTTTGCGAGCAGACCTTAAAGATGTTAGTCTTATTATAATTGACGAAGTGTCAATGATATCTAATTTAATTCTTATGTATATACACTTACGACTATCTGAAATATACGATACTACTGATTGTGATGATGGTTGGTTCGGTCAAAAGCACATTCTTTTATTTGATGATTTGCTTCAGTAACCTCATATACATGAAAATCCTGTCTTCATACAATTAACAGCTGAAAATATTCGTAAATATCTTGCGTCTTTAAGTGCTACTAATCTATGGACTACTTTATTTGATTATGATGAACTGACAATCAATATGCGCCAGTAAGGAGATGGATCTTATTGTGAGTTGCTTTCCAGAATTCGTGTTGGTTTATTAACACCATCTTATTATGATATTCTTGAAAAAAGAAAAATATCTTTCAAAGGTGAGTCTTTTGAAACAAGATTAAATGAATTATGTGATTTTATTAATAATTTGCCATCTGATACCGTTTGTTTATTACCTACTTGTCACATGTGTGACAAACTTAACGCTGCAATGTTAAGTCGAATTGCTTCGAAAGAAATATTTTTAATTGCTGAAGATACGATTGATTGCATTCCTTATATGAAAAAAAAAGTAACAAAGGTATTGTCAAATAATGATGATGATGATACTAGAACAGCTGGACTGTCAAAGCGAATTACAATTAAAATTGGAGCGAAAGTTATGATAAGACGCAATATTGATGCCAGTTTAGGCCTTGTAAATGGTACAATTGCTACTGTTATGTCAGTTGTGCAGGATAAAACTACTAATTGTATAGAAAAGATAAAAGTTCTTTTGCCGTCTGGTTTAGAGTATTTTATTGAAACCGTAAGTGTTAAGTTTCCAGTGATGGATAGAGTATACGTTATTAGAAAACAATTTCCATTATGTTTGAGTTATGGTATTACCATTCATAAAAGTCAAGGTTTGAGTTTGCAAAATGCTGTTATGGATCTGGGTAACAATGTATTTAGTTGCGGTCAGGCTTATGTTGCATTATCTCGAGTAACATCTCTCGATGGACTGCATTTAATTAATTTTGATCCTTCATCCGTGTTTGCTAGTGAAAAAGCTATTATAGAATATAATCGATTGAAACGAATACATAATTCAGAATCAGAAATAATCACTATTTCAAAACAGCATTATCGTAGAGTTAAAGATGTTTCGTGGACATTGTCGAAAATGATTTCCTCCGTTCAAGAGTCGGATCAAAAAGCTCCATTAAAAAGTACTGCTTGGATTATACGTGGTTTTCAAAATACAGACACGGTTTCATGCTATGCGAATGCAGTATTACAGTGTTTATTGAATTTATATGTTTTCAGGAAACTGTTATTAAATTACGATAAACCTGACGTTTTAAATTTGTTTGCACATCGATGTGAACATGGAATGAATAATTTGAATACATATGAAATACGGCAATCTTTAGGGGACCATTTTTCGGTTGCTAATAAACGAGATGCATTAGAATTTCTTACAGCTCTTTGTACAAAATATGATTATGTAAAGAGTATGGTAGAACATCAAGTTACTTCTACTTGTCGATGCAATTCATGTGGTTATACAAAAGTTATTACTAATACTAATATCTTTCTTTCAATTTCTATTAACAATTTGAAGAAGAAAAGTTATAATCTTGATGAGTTATTAAAAACTACATTTTCATCACATTGGTGTCAGACGTTTGATAAATTATGTGAATGTTGTGGAAGAAATGAAGATTGTGATGATGGTTGGTTCGGTCAAAAGCACATTCTTTTATTTGGAGATTTGCTTCAGTTACCTCCTATACATGAAGATCCTGCCTTCATACAATTAACAGCTGAAAATATTCGTAAATATCTTGCTTCTTTAAGTGCTACTAATCTATGGACTACTTTATTTGATTATGATGAACTGACAATCAATATGCGCCAGCAAGGAGATGGATCTTATTGTGAGTTGCTTTCCAGAATTCGTGTTGGTTTATTAATACCATCTGATTATGATATTCTTGAAAAAAGAAAAATATCTTTCAAAGGTGAGTCTTTTGAAACAAGATTAAATGAATTATGTGATTTTATTAATAATTTGCCATCTGATACCGTTTGTTTATTACCTACTTGTCACATGTGTGACAAACTTAACGCTGCAATGTTAAGCCGAATTGCTTCGAAAGAAATATTTTTAATTGCTGAAGATAAGATTGATTGTATTCCTTATATGAAAAAAAAGTAACAAAGGTATTGTCAAATAATGATGATGATACTAGAACAGCTGGACTGTCAAAGCGAATTACAATTAAAATTGGAGCGAAAGTTATGATAAGACGCAATATTGATGCCAGTTTAGGCCTTGTAAATGGTACAATTGCTACTGTTATGTCAGTTGTGCAGGATAAAACTACTAATTGTATAGAAAAGATAAAAGTTCTTTTGCCGTCTGGTTTAGAGTATTTTATTGAAACCGTAAGTGTTAAGTTTCCAGTGATGGATAGAGTATACGTTATTATTATAGAAAACAATTTCCATTATGTTTGAGTTATGGTATTACCATTCATAAAAGCCAAGGATTGAGTTTGCAAAATGCTATTATGGATCTAGGTAACAATGTATTTAGTTGCGGTCAAACTTATGTTGCATTATCTCGAGTAATATCTCTTGATGGACTGCACTTAATTAATTTTGATCCTTCATCAGTATTTGCTAGTGAAAAAGTTATTCTAGAATATAATCGATTGAAACAAATACATAATTCAGAATCAGAAATGATAACTATTTCAAAACAGCGTAAAATTATAGATGTTTCGTGGACATTGTCGAAAGTAATTACACTACGCAACAAAATTATCGCAACAAAATTTTTCATCGAAATTTTGCTATTTTTCAAATGCGGATAACTCGGTCAATTTTCATCGTATCAAGACAATTTTTTTTTCATTTTGTAGGTAATTATCTGTACTTTAAGAAACTTGATGCGCGGCGGGCGCGGCGCGCGCGGGGAAATTAGGTGCAAGTCGATGCCGCATCTCCATGTTTTGATAAAGCCCAAGCATTTTTTTTCTTAAAAAATTTGATTGTTTGACGCGCTACCTGGATCGCCCCGATTTTTTTTTGAAAATACGACATAGACCATTGTAAAGTGCACTTTTCAACAAACAATTTGAAAAAAATTCGAGTCTCTACGATTTTTTTTGACCGAGTAATGCCATTTTGAAGTTATTCGGGCATTTTTAACGAATACCGCCAGCATTAGCAATTACCCGATACGTACCGCGAGGAGGTTGCTAGTCGGACTTTACGCATCATTTTGGCCCTGAAAAGGGCCGATTATGTAAACCATTTGTCAAATTAGGGACCCCGTGGTTCATCACTTCCACAGTATTTTCTGACTCCAAATCCTATTTGCCTAATGCGGTCAAGTGTTAGAGGCATTCAATACCATGTATTGCCACCTCGGCGTTGGATAACCTCTCCTAAACGTTCTTGCATATTAATGCATGCTCTGATTGAATCTTGAGGTATCTCGTGCCAGATTTCATGTAGAGCTCTCTCAAGCTCTTGCAGATTAGCAGGAGGCCTCTCCAAGTTACGTAATCTCCTACCCATCATGTCCCATACATGCTTAATAGGATTGAGGTCTGGGCTGTTAGATAGATAAGGCAGTAACTGTATATTGTTTACTGCCAAGTACTCACGAGTTACCCTAATCATAATGAGGTTTCGGCATTTGACTCTATCGCGATATTCGTTAAAAACGCCCGAATAATTTCAAAACGGCATTACTCGGTCAAAAAAAAGTAGAAACTCGAATTTTTTTTCAAATTGTTTGTTGAAAAGTGCACTTTACAATGGTCTATGTCGTATTTTCGAAAAAAAAATCGGGGCGATCCAGGTAGCGCGTCAAACAATCAAATTTTTTAAGAAAAAAAATTGGGCTTTATCAAAACATGGAAATGCATCGACTTGCACCTAATTTCCGCGCGCGCGCGCACGCATCTAGTTTTTCTTAAAGTACAGATAATTACCTACAAAATTAAAAAAATCGTCTTAATACGATGAAATTTGACCGAGTTATGCGCATTTAAAAAATAGCAAAATTTCGATGAAAAATTTTGTTGCGATAATTTTGTTGCGTAGTGTACTTCCGTTCAAGAATAAGGTCAAAAAGAAGCTCCATTAAAAAGTACTGCTTAGATTATACGTGGTTTTCAAAATATAGACAAGGTTTCGTGCTATGCGAATGCAGTATTACAATGTTTATTAAATTTATATATTTTCAGAAAAGAATTATTAAGTTATGATAAACTTGATGTTTTAAATTTGTTCATGCATCGATGTGAACATGGAATGAATAATTTGAATACCTATGAAATACGGCAATCTTTAGGAGAGTATTTTTCGGTTGTTAATAAACGAGATGCATTAGAATTTCTTGCAGCTCTTTGTACAAAATATGATTATATAAAGAGTATGGTAAAACATCAAGCTACTTCTACTTATCGATGCAATTCATGTGGTTATACAAATGTTATTACTAATACTAATATCTTTCTTTCAATTTCTGTTAACAATCTGAAGAAAAAAAGTTATAATATTGATGATTTATTAAAAAATACATTTTCATCACATTGGTGTCAGACGTTTGATAAATTATGTGAATGTTGTGGAAGAAATGATATATTATTTAAAAGTGAATTAGTTTCAATAAAAAAAATACTTATTATCAACTTAATATCATTTTCTTCAAACGATGGTAAATTAGTAAAGATATCACACAAATTTACGTGCAGTCTCGATAGCAAAAATAATAATAGCTGGACAGACATATAAAGTTATGAGTGCTATAATTCATTACGGTTTGTGTATCGACGAGGGTCATTATACAAGTATGTGTAGAGAAGGAACATCTTGGATGGAAATTAATGATGCGCAAGTTATAAAAAAGCAATGGCCTAGAGGTGCTAAAGATATTTCCATATTATTTTTACAGAAAAATGTTACCAAAAATATATGATAAGCAACATACATTTACAACCACTCAAGATTGAGACTATTTGTATTCCTATTTCGAAAGTCTTCTTATTCCAACCTCGCAAAGAAAAGTAATAGTAACTTAAACTTTTCTTTAAAAATAATTTTATTGAAGGTTTTCCTATTCTGATTCAAGTAATAATTGTTTTAGGCCCGGTTGCACCAATGTTATTTTGATTTTAAGCGAGACTTAAAACTCTATCTGTCTCGTTTTAAAATCGAAAAAGAGACACAGATAGAGTTTAAGCCTCGTTTAAAATCAAAGTAACGTTGATGCAAATAATTCTTTTTCAAAAATTATTACTTAAAAAATAAAAGATAATATGTATAAATACCAGTTAAGTTATTAAAAAAAAGATCAAGTAGTTACAACATTAATTCTATTTAAAAATTTTATTATATATCATATAAGTAATATCACAAAATCCTTAATATTATACATATAGTAGAAACTGTTGTTTTTATACACATTGACATTTTTATATTATAATTATAGAACGAAGAGGGAGGCGGTGGGATTTTTTAAAATTATATACAAACTTATCTTTTTATAAAAAAAAGTAAAAATAAGGCGCTAAGAGTGTACTTATCCAATAAAACTATTTTACGGTAAAATCTAAACTAATGATATGTATCATGTGTATAAAAGATTTGATATCAACAACAGGCGCCAAGTTAAACTAGTACATTTATTTACTTAATTCCAATGATATACCTACAATTAAAAAATAAAATCCAAGTGGTACTATTATTATTTACTTAATTCTAATGATATATATCATGTGTATAATTATTTCTATATAATACTAACAAGTATTCAACCCAATTAATAGTAATTTTAATTTTTTTCTTCAAGGATATTCTTATGTATGTGCAAGCAAATCATTCAGATAGGTATACGGTTTAGATTTAGTATAGAATAAGTATAATATTTATACGGCGTGCGTTATATATTGTAAAAGCATATATAATTAAAAATAGGATAATTTTAGATTTGTAAGACATGCGTTATAAGAGCGATGCGTACATTTAAGATAGATTTAAGATTAGATTAAAAATTGATTACACTTGTAATTGTGATTGTAATTTTAATGTTTATTAAAATCTAATGACATGTATCATTTGTGTAAAAAGTTATTACCTTTTTAAAAAAAAGGTAAAAAAAGCGCTAAGCGTGCGTGCTTCTCGTGTAGAACCATCATTTGCGCCGGTTTCACCAACATATTTACTTAATTTTAATGATATATACAATGTGTATAAAAGATTTGATATCAACAACAGGCGCAAGTGTTTCCACATGAAAAATTTTTCTATTTAAATTAAATTTTTTCATTTTATACGGTTAATTCTTTAATTTTTTTGTGATAACACTTAAATGGAGCAAGGTAACGCAATTTTGTGATAATGTTTTGTGTAATATTTTGAAAAAGAATTAAATAACCATTACTTCAGTTGGAAGAGAAAATGTCTTTGAATGTATTGTGATATAATAATTTTATTTAAGAGGAATTTAAATCATTTGGATTGGAAAAAGGAAGATCCTTCAGTATGATATACTTAGGTTTCATTGCATAAAAATTAATAATATCATTTGGATTAAATAAATAATAATTATACACATGATACATATCATTAGAATTAAGTAAATAATAATAATAGTACCACTTGGATTTTATTTTTTAATTGTAGGTATATCATTGGAATTAAGTAAATAAATGTACTAGTTTAACTTGGCGCCTGTTGTTGATATCAAATCTTTTATACACATGATACATATTATTAGAATTAAGTAAATAATAAAGATAGTACCACTTGGATTTTACTTTTTAATTGTAGATATATCATTGGAATTAAGTAAATAAATGTACTAGTTTAACTTAGCGCCTGTTGTTGATATCAAATCTTTTATACACATGATACATATCATTAGAGTTATGTAAATAAAAAGATTGGGTTTTACTTTTTAATTTAGTAGAATTTAATTAATTATTTGATAAAAATACAAATGATACATGTCATTAGATTTTAATGAACATTAAAATTACAATCCCAATTACAAGTGTAATCAATTTTTAATCTAATCTTAAATCTATCTTAAATCGACGCATCGCTTTTATAATCTTAAATCTACACATCGCTCTTATAATGCATGTCTTACAAATCTAAAATTATCCCATTCTTAATATGTTTTTACAATATATAACGCACGCCGTATAAATACTTATTCTATACTAAATCTAAACCGTATACCTATCTGAATGATTTGCTTGCACATACATAAGAATATCCTTGAAGAAAAAAAATTAAAACTACTATTAATTGGGTTGGATACTTGTTAGTATTATATAGAAAGGGCCGATTTTCCGAATTACATGGAATTTAACTTGGCGCCAGTTTTGTTGATATCAAATCTTTTATACGAATGATACATACGAAGGGCACTACTTATATTTTGAGCCTTGGCAACACTGAGTGTTGTCAGGTGCCATTTAACGTTTC
>NW_017257962.1:14421-16084 GCF_001594055.1 Mycetomoellerius zeteki
GTGTATAGATCATAAAGGAGAATATTTTGAAAAACAATAAAGTCATTTTCAATGACAAATTACTGTTTTTTTATTATTAGGCTCAAAATATAAATAGTGTCCCTCGTATCATTATAAGAATCTTCTTGAAGAAAAAATTAAAACTACTATTAATTGGGTTAGATACTTGTTAATATTATATAGAAAGGGCCGATTTCACCAACTCGATTAAATCGAATCGGTGATTAACTGTTAATCATAAGTGGTCAATTCTACTGAATAGCAAACACAATTATTGTAAAAGTTACACCGTCTTGAGTACATCTACCTCTGCATGGTTTTCGATTTTTTACAGTTTTAAAAATGGAGTTGAATTTGCAACATCCGTGGTTTTTTGACCAAGAACAAAACGAATACCATCCAACAGCCATCGAATTCACCCGATATGACTCCCTGCGATTTTTTTCTGTTCGATCGAGTCAAAAAACCACTACTAAGAGGTAATGGAAAAATCGAAGACGGAAACTTTTAAAATAATTTTTTTTTAAAATAATTCTTTAAATAGAGTTAATGTTGTAACTACTTGATCTTCTTTATCTTGATCTAATATCTCTTGACTGGTATTTATACACATTATCTTTTATTTTTACGTAATAATTTTTGAAAAAGAATTATTTGCATCAACGTTACTTTGATTTTAAACGAGGCTTAAATTCTATCTGTGTCTCTTTTTCGGTTTTAAAACGAGACAGATAAAGTTTTAAGTCTCGCTTAAAGTCAAAGTAACGTTGATGCATCTAAGAGACCTTAACAACTAATTTTATTAATCAATTGTAATTTTAAATTATATTTTAATTTTTTTACTTACCAGGTTTTGAACTTGGGACCTCATGGTTATGAGTCTTGTATCTTATCTATTACGCTACTCTTATTGTCGATACATGCAGTTCTTATTGTCCATATACGATACACTTAACTCAATTATATTGTGTTAACTTCTCTTCCGTAATCATTTTTTTATTTCGAATCGTTTTATTTATACCACGTATTTATACCATATTGAATGTTTATTAAATAAATTAGGTTTATTAAAAACGTTAAAAAATATGTATATTCATTATAGATTTTTAACATATACATATTATATCGTTATACGATATAATAATCGTTTAATCATTATCTTTACCTATACCAAATCTGAATTTTCAATACATATGTTATGCCATTGAGTGTTTATTACGTAAACTAGGTTTATTCCAAACGTTTAAAGATGTACGAGGATCGTCTGAAAAGTTTTGAACCTAACAGAGAAACAAGTAATTTTTCGATCAAATTCAATTTTATTTTTCCACATAGTCTCCTTTTAAGTCGATACATTTTTTCCAGCGATGCTTCCACCCCTTTAATCCATTCAAATAATACTGAGCGTCTTGCTTTGCAAAATAGGCGTCTACGAAACGATGACCTCCTCGTTCGATGAAAATTTCTGTCCTCCGAGCCAAACTTTGAGCCTAGGAAACAGAAAAAAGTCGCTGGGGGCCAGATCTGGTGAATACGATGGATGGTCAATTAATTCAAACCGCAATTCGTGAATTTTTGCCATAGCGACCGCCGAAGTGTGAGACGGCGCGTTATCTTGATGGAACAGCACTTCTTTCTTTTTTAAATGCGGTCGTTTTTTCTC